>NW_024757096.1:67500-77141 GCF_018991925.1 Homarus americanus
GTTAGTTTAACAAATTTAATGAGAGGTTGAAGATAGGAGGAAGAGAAAGGGACAGAGGAGAGGGGAGGAATAGGACGGTGAACGGAGGGAGAGAGAGAGAGAGGAAGGACGGAGAAAGGATGAAAAGAAAAGAGAGAGAGAGTCGACTGAGGAAGCTAACGTGATATAGTTAATACTGAAAGACACTTGTGCTTCAGTATATTATAATTGATATATATTTTACAATAATCAATTACACTGTGACTTCTGTTAACCAGGCCGAAAACTCTTATATTCTTGATGTTATTGTTAATTTAATAATAACAATAGTGATTTTGATCATTAGGTAGTTACTTCACTTATTTATTTATATAATGTTAGCGAACATCTGAATCTTTCTCTTGATGTTGTGGGGTATGGGATGTTTGGGTTCACACTTAGGATGGGATGGAGAAAGGAAACTCACAATGTGCTCTCTGTATACATGTTGTATTGGATGTACAATGCAGCTTGGTGCTGGGAAGTGGCAGCATGGTTACAAGCGTGATGTAGAGAGAGCTGGTTGGTGAGGATGCTCAGACGAGGACAGCTTGTGGGTCGCCATGCTCGCCGGCGGGAGCGAGGGCCGGAGGAGGTGGTGTTGCTTGCTGCGGCTGTAGCTAGAAGAAGAGAGAGAGGTCACCACGAGGTCAGGTCTTAAATAGCGGAGGTAGGCGTGGCTTAGTAGTTGACCTCTGTCATGTAAGGCGGCGCTGGTTGACCTAGACCACGAGGCATACACTGGGGAATTCGTGGGGTCGGCTACTCAGCGACAAACAGCGTTTAGAGAAATCCACTACAATGTAATATTTTACTCTGAAGTGAAAGATTTATACACCACAGAAAACGGACACAAACTTGACGTCCAAAGAAAAACGATATAAATACAGGCGTAACTGATGAAGATACAGTACCTCCCTGTATTAAGAACTATGGCTCTGCTCTCAGTCTGATCATTGTTCACGTCACCCCAGACTGATTATTGTTCATGTCACCTCAGTCTGATCATTGTCTGCGTCACCTCAGTCTGATCATTGTTCACGTCACCCCAGTCTGATTATTGCCTCATGCACCTCAGTCTGATTTCATTGGCGTCACCTCAGTCTGATCATTGTTCGTCACCCCAGTCTGATTATTGCCCACGTCACCTCAGTCTGATCATTGTTCATGTCACCTCAGTCATCATTGTTCACGTCACCTCAGTCTGATCATTGTTCATGTCACCTAAGTCTGATCATTGTTCACGTCACCTCAGTCTGATCATTGTTCATGTCACCTCAGTTTGATCATTGTTCACGTCACCTCAGTCTGATCATTGTTCACGTCACCTCAGTCTGATCATTGTTCATCTCACCTCAGTCTGATCATTGTTCACGTCACCTCAGTCTGATCATTGTTCATGTCACCTCAGTCTGATCATTGTTCACGTCACCCCAGTCTGATCATTGTTCATCCCACCCCAGTCTGATCATTGTTCACGTCACTCAGTCTGATCATTGTTCATGTCACCTCAGTCTGATCATTGTCCACGTCACCTCAGTCTGATCATTGTTCACGTCACCTCAGTCTGACTTCGTTCATGTCACCTCAGTCCGATCATTGTTCACGTCACCTCAGTCTGATCATTGTTCATATCACCCCAGTCTGATCATTGTTCACGTCACCTCAGTCTGATCATTGTTCACGTCACCTCAGTCTGATCATTGTTCACGTCACCTCAGTCTGATCATTGTTCACGTCACCTCAGTGTGAACATTGTCCATATCACCCCAGTCTGATCATTCATTATTCACGTCACCTCAGTCTGATTATTGTTCACGTCACCTCAGTCTGATCATTGTCTACGTCACCTCAGTCTGACTGTTCACGTCACCTCAGTCTGATCATTGTTCACGTCACCTCAGTCTGATCATTGTTCACGTCACCCAGTGTGAACATTGTTCATATCACCCCAGTCTGATCATTCATTATTCACGTCACCTCAGTCTGATTATTGTTCACGTCACCTCAGTCTGATCATTGTTCACGTCACCTCAGTCTGATCATTCATTATTCACGTCACCTCAGTCTGATCATTGTTCACGTCACCTCAGTCTGATCAATTACTATCTCAGTGAGGCTTTTCAATGAAATTTATAACTTAATTGAGAGACAGACAGACAGACAGACAGACAGACAGACAGATTGACAGACAGACAGATTGACAGACAGACAGACAGACCGACCACTATGCCACCACATCGCCACTCTGTCAACTAACTCTCCCTATACACAATTCATAACCTAACCTAACCTAACCAGTGAGAACTAGAGACAAACTTGCGAATTCACCAAAATACATAAATAGCTTCTATTTTTTCCTCTAATATAAGAACAGAAAGAATCTAAGTCATAATTACAAAGATATAACTTTTTTCGTGTTTTGAAATAATATAGTTGAATAGGTAAGGTGAGGTTAGGTTAAGCTTGAGGTTAGGTTACGTTAGATGAGGTGAGGTTAAGCTTGGTTAGGTTAGGTTACGTTAAGCGAGGTGAGGTTAAGCTTGGTTAGGTTAGATCAAGTCAGGTCAGGTCAGGTCAGGTACAAGATCCATTCTAACATGTCAATCTTGGTGGAAACTTTAAGACGGAAGTCACCTGATGGACGAAGCTGTCAAGTAAACGTAAATATTGTTGTTGGAGTTAAGGCTTGCTGGGGCCAAGTGTGTCTCAGACACAGGTCTCAGACACAGGAGTGTGGGAGAGGTAGGGTTGGGAGAGGTACAGGAGTGTGGGAGAGTTACAGGAGTGTGGGAGGAGGAGGTAGGAAGGCAAAGGTGAGGAGGGAGAGGCAGGAGGGGAGAAGTAAGGAATGTGGGAGAGGCAACAGGGTGGAGAGCTACAGGAGTGGGGAGGCCAATGTGAGAGAGGCACAGGAGTGTGGGAGGCACAGGTGTGGGAGGCACAGAATGAGGGAGGGAGAGGGACAGGAGGTGTGGGAGAGGTACAGGAGGGGTAACAGGTGGGGAGAGGAAATGGGAGAAGATGTGGGAGAGGTACAGGTGTGGGAGAGGTAATGGGAGGAGGGGAGAGGTACAGGAGGGGAGAGGCAGAAATGGGGGACAGAGGGGAGAGGTACAGAAATGAGGGAGAGGCACAGAGTGTGAGAGGTAACAGGAATGGGAGGTACAGGTGTGAGGAGGCACAGGAATGAGGAGAGGTACAGGAGTGTGGGAGAGGTACAGGAGGGAGGACAGAGGTACAGGAATGAGGAATGGCACAGGAGTGTGGAGAGGCACAGAATGAGGAGAAGGTGCGGAGGTGGGAGAGGCACAGAGTGAGGAGATAACAGGGGTGGAGAGGCACAGGAGATGGGAGAGGCAAGGATGAGGACAGAAAGAGGAGAAGGGAGAGTGTGGAGAGGTACAGGAATGAGAGAACAGAGAGGCACAGGAGTGTGGGAGAGGTACAGGGGAGGTAAGGAGGAGAGGTGGGGAGAGGTACAGGAGGGAGAGGGTGTGGGAGAGGTAAGGAGTGAGAGGACAGGAGGTGGAGAGAGACAGGTGGAGGAGGAGTGTGGGGAGAGGTAACAGGAGTGTAGGAGAGGTAAGAATGGAGGGAGAGGTACAGGAGGGGAGAGGTGACAGATGTGGGGAGGTAAGGAGGTGGGGAGAGGCACACAGGGTGGGAGGAGGCACAGGAATGAGGGAGAGGTAACAGAGGAGAGCGCTGGTGGATGGGAGGCACAGAGTGGGGGAGGGTACAGGGGAGGAAGAGGTACAGAGGAGTGTGAGAGGCACAGGAGTGTGGGAGAGGTACAGGAATGTGGGAGAGGTACAGAAGTGTGGGAGAGGTACAGGAGTGTGGGAGAGGTACAGGAGGGGAGAGGTACAGGAATGAGGGGAGAGGTACAGGGGAGAGGTACAGGAATGAGAGAACATGAGAGGCACAGGATGTGGGAGAGGGTGGGAGAGGTACAGGGTGTGGGAGGAAGCAGGAGTGGGAGAGGTACAGGGTGTGGGAGAGGCACAGGTGTGGGAGAGGTAAAGAATGAGGAGAAGCAGGAGTAGGAGAGAGGTACAGGAGGGTGGAGATGTAACAGGAATGAGGGAGAGGCACAGGGTTTGGAAGAATGAAGTAAAGCAAGATGTGGACAACAGGAGAGGCACAGGTGGGAGGAGGTAACAGGTGATGGTACAGGGGAGAGGCAAGGGGTGGGAGGTACAGGAGGAGGGGAGAGGCACAGGGGTGTGGGAGGAGGTAGGCAGGAGTGGGAGAGGTGGGTGGGAGGAGTGTGGGAGAGGCACAAGAGTATGGGAGGTACAGGGGTGTGGGGAGAGGTAACAGAGAGGGAGAGGTACAGGGGTGGAGAGGCACAGGAGGTGTGGGAGAGGCAAGGGTGTGGGGAGGTACAGGAGTGTGGGAGAGGCAGGGGTGTGGGAGAGGCACAGAGTGTGAGGAAGCAGGGGTGAGGAGGAGTACATGAGTTGGGAGGGCGAGGAATGAGGGAGAAGCACAGGAGGTGGGAAGAGGCACAGGGTGTGGAGAGGTGAGGAGATGCAACAGGGTGGGAGACAAGATGAGGGAGAGGCACTGAGGAGGGAGAGGTACAGGAAATGAGTGGGAGGAGGTACAGGGGGAGGTACAGGTGTGGGAGGTGGGTTGGGGAGAGGTACAGGGGTGGGAGAGGTACAGGAGTGTGGGAGTACAGGGTGTGGAGAAGCAGGAGGGAGAGGCAAGAGGTGTGGAGAGGCACAGGGTGTGAGAGGCACAGGAGTGTGGGAGAGGCACAGGTGTGGGAGAGGCACAGGAGTGAGGGAGGCACAGGAGTGGGAGAGGCACAGGTGGAGGCAATGAGTGGAGGCAACAGGAAATATGATAGAAGAGGCATGGTGAGAGGCACAGGGAGAGGTGATGGGAGGGAGGTAACAGGAGGGAGAGGTGGGAGAGGTAACAGGAGTGTGGGGAGAGGCACAGGAATGAGGGAGACAGGAGTGTGGGAGAGCACAGAGGGGGAGAGGCACAGTGGGGAGAGGTACAGAGGAGGAGAAGGCTGGTGAGGTGGGAGAGGTAAGGAGGAGGGGAGAGGTACAGGAGTGGGGAGAGGTACAGAATGAGGGGAGGGTAACAGAGTAGGAGAAACAGGAATGAGGGAGAAGCAGAGTGGGAGAGGCAGGAGTGTAGGGAGAGGTACAGGGGTGGGAGAGGTACAGGAGTGTGGAGAGGTACAGGAGTGTGGGAGAGTAAGCCAGGGTGTGGGGAGAGGAACAGGATGGGAGAGGCAACAGGGGTGTGAGGAGACACAGGAGGGGGAGGAGGCACAGGGGAAAACAGGGTGTGGGAGAGCAAGGAGAACAGGGGTGTGGGAAAGGAACTGGGAGGGGAGGAGGCACAGGAGGGGAGAGGTACAGGAGGAAGAGGTACAAGGAGGGGAGGTACAGGAGGGGAGAGGAGTGGGGAGAGGTACAGGAGGGAGAGGCAGAGTGTGGAAGAGGTACAGAATGAGGGGAGAGGTACAAGAGTGTGGGAGAGGTAACAGGGTGTGGGAGAGGTACAGGGTGTGGGAGAGGTACAGGAGGGGAGAGGACAGAATTGGGGAGAGGTGGGAGGTACAGAACTGGGGAGAGGCACAGAACTGTGGAAGGAGTGCAACAGGAGTGTGGAGAGGCATGAGGAATGAAGGAGGAAGGCAGAGAACTGTGAGAGAGGCGTGAGGACACAGGAGGAGAGGAGGGAGAGGCAGGAGGGAGGAGGCAGGAGAGGTACAGGAGGGGAGAGGTACAGAAATGAGGGGAGAGGTGAGGGGAGAGGCAGGAGTGTGGGAGAGGTACAGGAGGGAGAGGTACAGGTGTGAGAGGACAGAATGAGGAGTGTGGGAGGTAAGGAGAGGACAGGAGAGGTGAGTGGGAAGAGGCAAGCTGGGGAGAGATAAATGGGGGAGGTGGGCAGGAGTGTGGGGAGAGGCAGGAATGAGGAGTGGAGAGGTACAGGAATGGGAGAGACAGAGGAGTGTGGGGAGAGGTACAGGAATGGGAGAGATACAGAGTGTGGAGAGGTAACAGAGTGTGGAGGAGGTACAGGGTGTGGGAGAGGCACAGGAGGGAGGCAATATGAAATGAGGAGAGGCACAGAGTGAGAGGTACAGAATTGGGAGAGGCAGAGAGGGAGAGAATGTGGGAAGACAGAGGAGTGGGAGGTGCAGAGTGTGAGGAGGGTGGGGAGAGGCAGGGGAGAGGTACTGAGGGAGAAGTACAGGAATGAGGAGAAGGGAGTGGAGGCACAGAGTGAGAGGCACAGGAGGGGAGAGGTACAGGAGTGTGAGAGGCAGAGTGTGGGGAGAGGTACAGAAATGAGGAAGAAGAAGGAGTGTGGGGAGAGGTACAGAGGGGGAGGCAGGTGTGGGGAGGACAGAATGAGGGGAGAAGATGTGAAGAGGCATAGGTGGGGAGAGGACAGGGTTTGGGAGAGGTACAGAAGTGGGATAGGTACAGGATGGGAGAGGCAAGGAATGAGGAGAAGCAACAGGAGGGATGGCAACATGTGTGGAGAGGCACGGGGGGAGGGAGGCACAGGAGGGAGAGGACAGAATGTGGGAGTGGTACAGAGTGGGAGAGGTACAGGAATGAGGAGGAGTGGGAGAGGTACAGGAGGGGAGAGGTAGGGTGTGGGAGAGGTACAGAATGAGGGAGAAGAGTGGGACAGGAGTGGGGAGAGGTACAGAGTGTGGGAGACAGAAATGAGGAAATGGGGAGAGCACAGGAAGAGGAGTGGGGAGAGGTACAGAGAGGGGGAGAGGTACAGGAGGAGAGGTACAGGTGGGAGAGGTAACAGAGGACAGGGGAGAGGCACAGGAATGAGGAGAAGCACAGGAGTGTAGGAGAGGCACAGGAATGAGGAGAAGCACAGGAGTGAGAGGAACAGATGTAGGAGGCACAGGGTGTGGAGGAGGCAGAGGGAGAGGCAGAGTGTGGGAGAAGTACAGGAGTGGGAGAGGCAGAGTGGGAGAGGCACAGGAATGAGGAAATGGCACAGGAAATGAGGGAGGCACAGAGTGAGAGGGTGGGAGAGGAGGTGGGAGAGGTGGGAGACAGAGTGGGGAGAGAGGAGTGGAGGAGGGGAGAGAGGAGGGAGAGGAGGAATGAGGGAGGCACAGAGGAGAGGTACAGGAATGAGGGAGGCACAGGAGGAGAGGCACAGGAGTGTAGGAGAGGCACAGGTGGGAGAGGTACAGAGGGAGAGGTAAGAAAGGGAGTGGCACAGGAGTGTGGGAGAGGTAACAGGTGTGGGGAGGCACAGGAGTGTGGAGAGGATGAGGTGATGCAAGGGCAGGGTGGGGAGAGACATGTGGAGAGGCACAGGAGTGTGGGGGGAGGCACAGGATAGAGAGGCACTGAATGAGAGGTACAGGAGTGTAGGAGAGGTACAGGAATGAGGAAGAAGTAAGAGTGTGGGAGAGGTAAAAAGGGACAGGTATAAGAAGGTTGGGACTAGGGACAGAACACAGGCTAATAGACACAAAGGAAAAATGACAAGGAATAAAATAAATGTTAGAGACACATTATAAATATAACATGACACCAACAACACAAATAATATGAGCAAATACTAATAAATAATAAATGAACAAACAAATAATGGGAAACAATACTACTGACAAAGACAAATGAAATAAAAATGATGAATGAACAACAAAGGAGCCAGCAATACGGAACAAACAATGAACAAATATTTCACGTGTGCTGGTGAAGGAATAATGTGATGCAACCAGTGTAGGAAGCGCCTATCAATACTAAAGCAAATGCTGAGGCAGAGAAATACTGACGGAAATGTGACACTGATGGTCGTGGTATGTGGTAAGATGATCAGAGAAAGGGGAAGGACAGAAGTCTGGGAACATGCCACGAGTTTGTGACGAGGATGAGACACCAAACTGACGGACAGCAGGGTAAAGCAGATACTGGACGTATGGCGGCTAACAACCCGGCTGAGAGGTTGCTGCGTATTTACCTGCTCAACCATTTCAAGCCTGCACCAGCAAAATGAGAAGAAAGCAGCAACCAGCCGGGAGGACTGCCTTACAAGCAGTGAGGGGAGAGGTACAGAGTGGAGAGAGGAAATGGGTGGGAGGCACATGGGAGACGCACAGAATGAGGAGAAGCACAGGAAGGGAGAGGTGGGAGGTGGGAGAGGCACAGAAATGAGGGGAGAAGGGAGGCAGGGTGTGGGAGAGGAGTGTGGGGAGAGGTAACAGGAGGGGAGAGGCACAGAGTGGGGAGGCAGGGGTGGGAGGTACAGGAATGAGGTACAGAGGTAGAGGCACAGGAGTGGTAGAGGTACAGGAGGTGGGGAGAGGCACAGGAGTGTGGGAGAGGTACAGAGTGTGGAGGCACAGGAGTGGAGGAGGCACAGAGTGTGGAGGAGAGGCAACAGGAATGAGGGAGACAGGTTTGAGAGAGGCACAGGAATGAGGAGAAATACATGAGTGTGGGAGGGGGAGAGGCAAGGGGATGGGAGAGGCACAGGGTGTGGGAGAGGCAGGTGTGGGAGAGGCACAGGTGTGGGGGAGAGGTACAGGGGTGTGGGAGAGGTAGAGGAGGGGAAAGGTAGGGGTGTGGGATAGGACAGGGGTGTGGGAGAGGCAAAGGAAATGAGGGGAGAAGTACAGGATAGAGAGGCACAGGAGTGTGGGAGAGTACAGAAGAGGGAGAGAGGACAGGGTTTAAGAGGCAACAGGAAATGAGGGGAGAAGCACAGGAGGGAGAGGCCAGGTGGAGGAGGCACAGGGTGGGGAGAGGCACAGGGTGGAGAGGTGACAGGGTGGAGAGGCAACAGGAGTGTGAAGGCACAGGGGTGAGGAGATAACAGGGTGGAAAGGCAAAATGATGGGATAAGAGGGGGAGAACAGGAGCATGGGAGAGAACAGGTGTGAAGGAGGAGAGGCACAGGTGAGGGCACAAGGGTGTGGGAGGCACAAGGGTGTGAGAGGTACAGAGTGTAGGAGAGGCACAGGAGGTGGGAGAGGAAAGGAGTCAGAGAGGTACAGGTGGGAGAGGCTAAGGGTGGGAGAGGACAGGAATGAGGGAGAAGCAAGGAGGTGGGAGGTACAGGAGTGGGAGAGGCTAAGTGGAGAGGCACAGGAATGAGGAAGAAGAGCGTGGAAGAGGCCAGGGTGGAGAGGCACAGGGAGACATGAGTGGAGAGGCAGGGATGTGGATGCAACAGGAGTGGGGATGCACAGGGCGAGGGCAACAGAACGAGGAGGAAACAGTGATGTGCAGAGGAGAGGAGGGAGAGGCACAGAGATAGGGACAGGGGAGAGGTAAATGTGAGGAGAAGTACAGGCTAGGAGAGGAGAGAAATGAGAGAAAATGAGGGGAGAGGCCAGGGATAAGGGGGAGAAGCACAGGGATGTGAGAGGCAGGTGGGAGAGGCACATGGGGAGGAACAGGGGGAGAGGCAAAAGGTGGGGAGAGGTACAGGAGGGATAGGCAGGGTGTGGGATAGGAAAGGAGGGGAGGTAAAGACGAGGAGAAGCACAGGACAGGAGAGGTCACAGGAGGGGAGAAGTAACAAATGAGGAGAGGTACAGGGGTTTGGAAGAGGCAAGCTGGTGAGCAACACGCAAATGAACGAAGCAACACTGA
>NW_024757097.1:0-22531 GCF_018991925.1 Homarus americanus
ATAACACCTAAGGACAAGGAACACATCAACACAGCAACACCTCAAACATCTCAACGACCTCAACAGAAAAAAAACTCAAACAAGAAACACTATAAGAACAAGGAACATATCAACATAGCAACACCTCAAACAAGGTACACCTCAACACACAAGAGCAACTCAAACAAGGAAAGCTTCAATGCAAAAGAACACCTAAACACAAAAAAATGAAACGAGAAACAGCATAATAACAAGGAACATATCAACACAGCAATACCTCAAACAAGGAACACCTTAATCCATAGGAATACATCAACAAGAAACATCTTAAAACACAGGAACACTTCAACAGGCAACATGTCAACCCATGCAAGTTACCCAAAGCAGTAAACATAAGCACGACACATTGAAAACTCAGACCTAAAGCAAGTGAGCGAGTGACTTTGTGTTACGTATTGGTGGTACGGAACTACAGGGGATTTGGGTCCTATAAAAAACAGCTGATAATACAGGTACAAAGATTGTTATTAGTGAATGATATTTATATTGATGAATGTTCCTCATAACAACCAACACTGTCTTATATCACTCTGGCAAGATACCATACTAAAAGCACATACATTTCCTAATCACCCCAGAGGTTCAAGATGGTATACTGTACTCTGCTTAAATAAAAATATATGACTGACGATAAAAGTACATACGAAAAACAAGAATAATTCACAATTACTTAAAAAAGCAAAACAATACCACGACCACCCAACAGATATACAATAACACCTTTCTCCTTGTAGTAAAATTAGTAGAAAAACTACTACGAAACAATCACACACCACTTACTCGGTAGAATTAATGACAGTCATGTGGCCGCAAATATAGCGATATAAGTGGCTACGAAAAAGTTACGATGGTATTTACTTAGGCAGCAAGTCAAGATGATGTCGCATCAATGAGGACAACTGCATGAGCTGTTCAATGGTCTGGAGACAGTCAAACGTCCTTTAACATTACGAAATGCAAGACCCTACAAATAGGATACAACAACCCCAATCACAACTATTCTGTTAATGACAACTTCCTGGATACTGTCGATAAGTTAAAATCTGTTGGCGTTGTGACAGATCAATCAATCACTTGAAGGCGACGCAACGAGTAGGGGGGATGCCCCAGCAGTAATAATAATAATAATAAAAAAAATATATTTGGGAATTATAAAGCGTACCTTTGAATACAATGATAAGAAAATGCTTCTTATTGTATGGATTTTTGTATTCAGGCATGGAAACCCTACCTCCAGAAAGATCTAACACCCATAGAAAAGGTGCAACCAAGATGATTCTTTAACTATGCCATCTCGATTATCCAAGTAAACTAAGGGCCTCAAGACGAACAACTATTCAGAAAAAAGCCCAATAGAACAGATCTCATTAAAACAATTAAAATCTTGAAAGGGACAACACGAAGGGACAACTTCAAGCTCACCAAGCTATCATGCAGAACGAACACAAGGAAATACTTCTTCACATAGAGTGACAGAGAGTGATAGATCTATGGGACGTTCTCCCAGCTCAAACCGTGGAATCGAGAACAGTACTGGGCTTCAAAATAGCCCTAGACAAAATTAACAAGATCAATGGAGGGATCCTACACAGGCCACTGGTCTTCCCTTGACTTGGCCACCTCTAGTAGGTGGCCGTTAGGTAAAGAAGAGGCACACAATAAACTACCCCATATGGTTTGGGATATTAAGGATAGCCACGGGTCTTAAAGGACACGACAGAGCACGGCACCTCCAGATATCTTGAATTACGAATACAACAGCCGAGGACACCTGACTATGTTAATCATTTACTGCTGTTCATTTTACACTTGGAGCACCACTACTACAATTATATGTTAATATTACTTAAGCAATATAAAACAAAATCTGTCCTGAAAGGTATATTACCTTTTTTATTGGAGATGAAAGATATTTTTTCAGTTACGAGAAACTTCACCTCCTTGAGCGTCAGTCTGAGATTTTTACAAGTCACTGTTCTTCTTCAACTATAAGTCTCTTGGTGATAATTTATCCTCTGTTATGTCCTCTATTCAAAATGTTCCAAGTTTTTACAAACTGGAGTCGAGTACAAGAGATTTTGTTTTGTTTTTTCTGAGCGAGAAAACACACATAATATTAACGTTTATGACGTCATCAGCCAGGCTTGCTCTCATTGGTCGGAAGTTCTTGTCGAAAAAATTTGAATTTGGTTCATTATTGGAAATATTAATTAATCTTTAAAGCTTTAAAATCAGGTTATTACGGAAAATATGCACCTGTGCCCGGATAGGCTATTTCCCGCAAAACCAAAACCAAAACTGGCAACTACATGTTGGTTATGTCCATGTTTCATAAGATCAGGAATAATTGTTTAATATTCTCTATGTACTGTATATGCCTTCACTGACTTACTCTTTATAATAGCTCATCTTCTATTCTTTCTTAATTATGATTCATAAAAACTACAAGCATAGCAACTATTCAAAAGTTATGGAACCAATAGTTACATAATTTTTTTTGTACGAATTAAAGAGTTAAATCAAAATTCCTAAGTACCGACATAACACAGCGAGGATGTTTCTATATAAATGAATTTAAAACTAATACTCTCTACGATAAACAAATTTGTTATATTCAAGCAATAAAAATAAATGATAATTCAACTAGGAATGTATCAGATCTTTCAGCTGTTTTTAATTTTGATTACAAACGAAAACAATAGTCGTGATTCATGTCGATAAGTTATCAATAAATTAAAAAACAAGACAAAAGAGATTATTAATAACAAAATCATTGAATAAGTTGAATACACTTAACTGTATAGTTCTTATTTTCCGTAATAATCTGATATTAATGCTGTACAGAATAATTAATATTTCCAATAATGAACCAACTTATAAGTTTTCGACAAGAACTTGTGACCAATGAGAATAGGCTAGGCTGATGACGTCAAGAACTTGTGACCAATGAGAATAGGCTAGGCTGATGACGTCATAGGCGGGAGGTGTGTGTGTGTGGGTGTTTCTCGGTTAGAAAAAAGATACAATCTCGTGTACTTGAACCATTTAAAAAACAAAATAATATTTTAAACCGTTGACATTACTGAAGATAAGTTGTCACCGAACGACTTAATTGTTGAAGATTTTAGTAAAAAGGAGAAAATTTCCTTTTGAACTTCTCTGACTGACACTTCACAAGGTGTTGTTTCTCAACGCTGAAACAACTCCCATCATCTATAAAATATACACAAGGTAAGATACGTTTTCGGGAAAGAACTTTATATGGTATAATAAACTAGGACTAATAATGGTGATAATAGGGTATTCATGATCGAACAGTAGTTGGGGCTGAAACTGAAAATTTACCGATAATATAATAGTTCTTTCTTGGGAGAATCAGGTTGTTTCCCATATTGAAATTCAATTTTTTAAGGTAACGCGATATTAAAAGTTGGTATAAATCGAATGGCGGTGTTGACTGAATAATTACCGTATTTAGTTATAGATAAATGCAGTATTAGAGTTCAGGTGGAAAATGAAAGGAATTATCAGCAGTAAGAGGTTAACGTAGGTGACGCCGCCTACACCTGTCCTCCCCTGCCTCCACCTGTCCTCCCCGCCTCCACCTGTCCTCCCCTGCCTCCACCTGTCCTCCCCTGCCTCCACCTGTCCTCCCCGCCTCCACCTGTCCTCCCCCGCCTCCACCTGTCCTCCCCGCCTCCACCTGTCCTCCTGCCTCCACCTGTCCTCCCCTGCCTCCACCTGTCCCTCCCCGCCTCCACCTGTCCTCCCCCCTGCCTCCACCTGCCTCCCGCCTTCACCTGTCCTCCTCCTCCTGCCCACCTGTCCCTCCACTGCCTCCACCTGTCCTCCCCTGCCTTCACCTGTCCTCCCTGCCTCCACCTGTCCTCCCGCCTCCACCTGTCCTCCTCCCTGCCTTCACCTGTCCCTCCCCCTGCCTCCACCTGTCCTCCCTGCCTCCACCTGTCCTCCCTGCTCCACCTGTCCTCCCTGCTCCACCTGTCCCTCCTGCCTTCACCTGTCCTCCCTGCCTTCATCTGTCCTCCCCTGCTCCACCTGTCCCTCCCTGCCTCTTCACCTGTCCTCCCCTGCTCCACCTGTCCCTCCCCTGCTCCACCTGTCGTCCCTGCCTCCACCTGTCCCTCCCCTGCCTTCCACCTGTCCTCCTCCTGCCTCACCTGTCCTCCCTGGCCTCCACCTGTCCCCTGGCCTCCACCTGTCCCTCCCTGGGCCTCCACCTGTCCTCCCCTGCTTCCACCTGGGTCCTCCCTGCCTCACCTGTCCTCCCCTGCCTCCACCTGTCCCTCCCCTGCCTTCACCTGTCCCTCCCCTGCCTCCACCTGTCCCTCCCCTGCCTACACCTGTCCTCCCCTGCCTCCACCTGTCCTCCCCGCCTTCACCTGTCCTCCCCGCCTCCACCTGTCCTCCCCGCCTTCACCTGTCCTCTCTCTCTCCCATTTGTCCTCCCTCCTCCTCACTCTCTCCCCTTCCCCTCCCTCTTCTTTCATCCTTCCCTCCCTAACACTTCCCATAACAACTGTGCATGTTCAACAGTGATGTAACAATGACATGAAAATCTACTTCACTCATGCATAAGAAAACAAATTGACGCAGAATTCACACGATGATGGGAGGGGAGGGGAAGGGAGGGGGGAGGGGAGGGGGGAAGGGAGGGGAGGGGAGGGGAAGGGAAGGGAGGGGAAGGGAAGGGGAGGGAAGGGAGAGGTGTGATATCTTGCCACACCATAAACAAACAGTCGACTTATTCAACTTCTTAGATGGAAAATTCACCAAACTCAGCATTTTAAACCTACTATTTTTCCCAATTTCTTCCTTGAGTACATATTTTTCCAGGGATGAAAACACACAATTCGCCTCGCAAATAACTCTGTCTCAACCTATTCCAACTTCATTGAACACAAGAGATGAAACTTACCTTCAGATTTACTAATAGAAACTAGAACATTTTCCCCAATGTCTAGAACAATGATAAAGAGTTCTATATAATTTCTGATCGTTGTGGACAAGTGTAATTACCAACATCATTACGTGTTTTAAAGACTTCAGCTGTATGTCTACACTGTCTACAGTATGTATATTGTTTATACAGTACGTGCTGAATCATTGTAAACATGTAATACGATTTTACTAAATATCTATCTGAACAACGATGTATGTATGTATGTATCCAGGCACTTTAGCTTAACTCTCAGCTCACAGCGTAAGGAACGTTTGCTGCCTCACCGACTCAAACACGAGACGGTTTTTCTTCACTCTGGGGACACGAGATGAGATCATTTACCCTATCGAGGCCCGCAAAGTGAGGAACATTTTCCCACCTAATGTGTGTAAACTTTCTCACACTTTCTCACCTTAAACAACAGAGTGAGAGAGACGGTGTGTGTGTGTGTGTGTGTGTGTGTGTGTGTGGGTGTGTGTGTGTGTGTGTGTGTGTAAACTTAACAATAATAAAATAAAGTACCACGTCAGATAATTACGTCAAGAATCAAACAGAAGTTAAATTTCAAGAGACAAATGAGATTCACTGAGCGAAAAACTAATTAAAAACTAAAATGTAAAGTTTCACGAATTGTCATAAAAAATAAAGAGATGATTGATAATAACTAGAGACCCATGAAATTAGATCCAATCAGAGTAGACGGATTAAATTATGAACAGCGACCGACAACATTTTTAGGGGACCTTAAATCTAGCGATTAAAGTTATCTTAAACTGAGTGATGGCAACCCTACCATACAGTACATCATACGAGTAACAATACATACATACACAACAAGACAAAGACATCATACACAGGAGCGGCCTCGTTATACACCATACACAACACTGTATACTGTACACTGGTGTATAAAGAAAATGTTGTTGACTCTTTTTAGTTTATAAAATAGAAATAAACAACTTGAGATAAATAAAACTGTGACCCGTTTTCACAGCCATACCTCGCTCACCGGGCCAGACACTATACCTACGGCCAAACTTAACTTAACCTAACCTAACCTAACCTAACTTAACCTAACCTAACCTAACCTAACAATCAAGTGGTCATATTTATAAACTACATTCCCGATGAACTTCAAAATAAATCGTAACTTAATTATTTTGGGTGTAAGAAATAACCAAAAACAATTTACGGACAAAACGTTGATGTATTGAAGTAAAAGTTCGTAATTATGGGGGAAATTGTCCTATATATAAAGGTAAGATTTAGTAATGAGTAAAGATCCTATGGACGAATATGTAAAACCTGAAATATTAAATAGAAAAAGATTTGACTCAATGTGACTCCTAAGTACGTAGAGAAATAAGTGTAAGAGAATGAGTAGAACAAAATAACAATACGGGGGGGGTGTTAACTTATAAGGGATAAATGACCAACACGATAAAGACACAACTAACATGTAATACACAGAATAGGAGGGAGGTGTACATGGTTTATGACAAGAAGCTTCACTACCTCTGCTGTTGACCTACCTACACACACACACACACACACACACACACACACACACTCCGGCACCATATGAAATTTTCGTTTTTAAATACATAACATAACTGTCCACCTGTATCATCATTACCTGGGCGAAACAATTTGGTGGTCTGGCCAAAGGAATTAAGAATAATGGAACATGCATTACAATCCTCGAAGATAAAATTACTTCGTTAGTAATTACGTTACCTGGTGGTGTTAACGACCAATTGACACGCAAACGTAATTAACAGGATAACAAGGCGGGAACATGTTCTACTCTGGTTTATTTTCAGATTACTGTTGATATGTGTAGTGAAGTGGGAGGATCTTACAGTAAGGTGAAGATTGTTAGTCCTCCTTATTACGCGCACACACACACACACACACACACACACACACACACACACACACACACTTGATGTTACGTAACTATTTTGTTAATTATTTCTCAATAGTTTAAACATATTTAACAACATAAGGGGAACTATCGTACAAAGATATATTACTGGTGTTTAATTCAGAAGTTTCCAAGAGTTATGTCAGATCATGAGACACAGAGAGAGAGAGAGAGAGAGAGAGAGAGAGAGAGAGAGAGAGAGAGAGACGTGTATCTAACTCCGTTTTACCTCAGAGAGAGAGTCTGTCTGTGTCACGTGATGGTAAACATGTTATATAAGGTTAGGAAAGCTGAAATACTTATTAAAGTGATATGTGATAAATAACATTGATTAATCAGCTATGTTATTCAGAAACACATAAATAATGTGTAGCGATAAACATATACAAAAACTATATATTTTATTTATTGGTGATATGTCGTTATATAGACAATGTGATCGTTTAATATGTCGTAATATAACACTGTAATCGTTTAATATGTCGTAATATAACACTGTGATCGTTTAATATGTCGTAATATAACACTGTAATCGTTTAATATGTCGTAATATAACCACAGTGTAATAGTTTAAAATTTATGAAAACTTAATACCTTAATTCAGCCAAATGCCATAAGAGAGACGAGACCTGTCAGACAATAAGCCTGATTGAATAATTTCCTCAGTAACATACAAGTGAACCAAACTTGGGTACTACACAACTACAGTATCACTCAATGACTTATTTTACACTATATCTACTACCACTTAACATTTCTATATCAGTTCAACAACCATCACTCAGCCTTGTTCCATTTTATTTAAAGTTCGTTAATCAATAAGAGGACTTATTATCACAACACAAGCATTCATTAATCTCTCTCCATTGTGAATCATTTTGCTGGGGTGTGTGGGAGGATTACGCTGGATAATAACTTTAGTGTTTTGTATATCCAGAAGAATCTTAACTCCAGCTTACTCAAACTAATAACTAACCTAATCTAACACAACCTAACCTAATCTAATCTAACCTAACCTGAAAAATCTCCACGACAACTTACTCCAACTAATAACTAACCAAACATAAGCTCACATAATTACAGACAGACAGACACACACACACACACACACACACACACACACACAGACACACACACACACACACACACACACACACACACACACACACACACACACACACACACACACACACACACACACACACACACACATAAACCATAAATATGTTATATGGAACATAAATATAACTTCCTAAATCACTCTCATATACTTCCTAACCGCGGCCTGACGAAATAGTACACCTGTAACGTTCTGTCAGGGCTCAGGTCGAGGCTCCTCCTTACTGATCATCTATACGTGTGTGAGTGTGAGATGTTTCCTAGTATGTAATAAAAAAGGCGGGGATCCGCTTTTGAATTTTGCCACATACAGCGGCTAGTTTATTGTGCACCCATATTCATCCCGTGAACGGTAGAGTAGGCAGATTATAGTTAAACAGTAGAAGTCAGAATATTATGGCACTGAATGTTAAAAACAATGTATTTCCAAAAAATTATTTGTTTAGTTCTGTAGAGTACATCGCCCTCTCCCTCAACCTGCCATTATTCAATAAATTATTTGTTCCCTCGTTCTAACAAGAGATACACGATAACATATCCTATTTGAAGATAAAAATACACTGTCCAGGAAGAGTCATAACAAACTTGGGGGTTATCTGAGAGAGAGAGAGAGAGAGAGAGAGAGAAACAATACCTTCTACAGTACAATTATATAGTATGACCACCATGACCCACGGAGATCTGTACCTCTTGGCTCCTGACCTCTGTTGACCTTGTGTATACTCACCCAGTTGACCTTTCCTGCCCTATCTCGCCCATTCCTCCTACAGTCAAGGGCTGGGGGGCCGAGGGGGGGGGAAGGAGGGGAATGGTTCTGTAAGCATAGTTGAGGTTAGGTTAGGTTAGGTTCAAATGAGTGATAGATCAGGTCCCATGGTTAGTTTATCTCTCTCTCTCTCTCTCTCTCTCTCTCTCTCTCTCTCTCTAACACATATATATCCCTATTCTGTAAAATCGTGTGCTTATTTATATTTACTCACTGTTGATATTCCGGGAGAGAGAAAGAGAGAGAGAGAGAGATGTAGATTGAGAGAATGATATTATTGAGAGGGAAGACGAGGGAAATAGACTGGAGAGAGAGAGAGAGAGAGAGAGAGATGTGAATTAGTGTTTACTCCCACTCATAAGTATAGTATTAGTCAACTTATATTATACAGGGTCTCCAGTCCACATTAAAATGAAAACAACTTTGTAAAACCTTATAAACTTTTGATTGAATGATAACAGATTAATATTCACACACACACATTATAGTCAGTCTCTTCGAGTTTCATTTGGTGTATGGGTATATATCGTTTGGGTATAAGGTATAAGGCATCATTCGGGAGAGGTCAGGTCAGGTCAAAGTAAAGGTAAGGTCAGGGTAGGTGATCTCAGTGGCCAGGAAACGTGAATTTTTAGGTTGGGGTGAATATTTTTTTTTGGGGGGGGAAGGAGGGAGGGGAGGGGAGGGAGGGAAGCGAGTATGATTTTATTTGATGGTGATGAAGGAAGTGAATAGAGGGAGAGATGGAGAGGAATTATGAAGGAGGGAAATTGAAGGAAAGATGAGAATAGGAAAAGGAAGGGAGGAAGGAGACAGGGAAAATTGAAAAACTGATAAAGATGATGGAAGGGTGAAAATAAAGAGGATGGCGAGGAAAGAACGAAGGATAGAGGGAAGGAAAGAAAGAAGGATGGAGGGAAGGAAAGAAAGAAGGATAGAGGGAAGGAAAGAAATCACGAAAATTTTAAATGAAGAAATGAAGACGAAAATCAACAAAAAAATTAAATAAAAGAAGAAATAATCAAGAGAGAAGAAAGAAGAGAAATTGCTGGATTGACAAACACGACAGCCACACGGACACGACGACAAGAGATTATGTTAATTTGAGAAAAACTTGGTGGTTGTGATGTGTCTGTCTGTCTGTCTGTCGCTTCCTGTTGGTGTAGGATGATAATAAGCTGCTTAGATCTCTCTCTCTCTCTCTCTCATATCTACTTCAGGAGACGTGTGTGTGTGTTTGTGTGTGTGTGTGTGTGTGTGTGTGTGTGTGTGTGTGTGTGTGTATGTAATAATAATAATTAATAATAATTAACGGTTTATTGAAAAAGTTCTGCAGCCCGAAGGCTGAAAATATACATTGGACATAAATGACTTATTACATACATTGGTGGTTTAACAAAAGCCTTCATTAGAGAAAGGTAAAGGAACATACAGTGAACATACAGATTAATGTAGGTGTTGAACAGCAAACACGTGGTGTAGTAACTCCCTCCCAGATGGTGTTAGGAGGGACCTCACGTGGTGTAGTAGTTCCCTCCCAGATGGTGTTATGAGGGGCCTCACGTGGTGTAGTAATTCCCTCACAGATGGTGTTATGAGGGGCCTCACGTCGTGTAGTAATTCCCTCACAGATGGTGTTATGCGGGGCCTCACGTGGTGTAGTAATTCCCTCACAGATGGTGTTATGAGGGGCCTCACGTGGTGTAGTAATTCCCTCACAGATGGTGTTATGCGGGGCCTCACGTGGTGCAGTAATTCCCTCACAGATGGTGTTATGAGGGACCTGACGTGGTGTAGTAATTCCCTCACAGATGGTGTTATGAGGGGCCTCATGCGGTGTAGTAATTCCCTCACAGATGGTGTTATGAGGGGCCTCACGTGGTGTAGTAATTCCCTCATAGATGGTGTTATGCGGGGCCTCACGTGGTGTCGTAATTCCCTCACAGACGGTGTTATATGAGTGAGGTGTGGTCCCAGGCCTTCCTATCGTAGACGGATTAACACATCGCTGGTTGTTGGGTCTCACGGGCCGTTATCACTGGGTACCTGGGACCTCACTGTGTGAAGGTTAACTTGGGTGCGACTGTTACTGTTGAGTTGTTCTCACTGACTTAAGCACTGTTCACCACTGTTCACCTCTGTTTAACACTGGTTCCATTCCTTTCCTAAATGAAATAGTAACTTCTGGCGTGAACTTGTTGATATTCCGGTGGGGAGGAAGGGTTCAGGGGAGGGAGTTGGTTTGGGCCAACTTAACAGTTGACCTGGCTGCTCCGAGAGGAGCGCCAGGTACGTCTTGACCCTTCGGTGGTCAAGGATGTGTGTGTGTGTGTGTGTGTGCGTTGCCGACACACGGTGTAATTGTCAGCTTGCTCGCCTCGCAAGCGAATGAACCCGGGTTCCATTTCCGGGCAGGGTGAGACCATGAGCAAGTTCCTTTGCGTCATTTACCTCTATCTACCCAACAGTAATTGGGGACCTGGATGTTAATCGATTCGCGCGTCGTGTTACGGGGTAATGGTTAGCCAGTGCAGTTGGCCACGGACTATTCCTTGACACTGGGTCACTCAGCTCATTAACTCAGGGTGTGGTTGTTGTGTTGGCGACAGCTTCAACACCTTAAACAAATTCACGCCTAGGTGGCCCTTGGGCCTGGCCATTCTCATTACAGGAGGGGCAACCATTATAATAAAAAAAAAAAAAACGATCATCAACTTCAGGTACACCAATCATCCTTGTAAAAAAATCCTGATTGAATAATTTCCTCAGTAACATACAAGTGAACCAAACTTGGGTACTACACAACTACAGTATCACTCAATGACTTATTTTACACTATATCTACTACCACTTAACATTTCTATATCAGTTCAACAACCATCACTCAGCCTTGTTCCATTTTATTTAAAGTTCGTTAATCAATAAGAGGAATTATTATCACAACACAAGCATTCATTAATCAGTCTCCATTGTGAATCATTTTGCTGGGGTGTGTGGGAGGATTACGCTGGATAATAACTTTAGTGTTTTGTATATCCAGAAGAATCTTAACTCCAGCTTACTCCAACTAATAACTAACCTAATCTAACACAACCTAACCTAATCTAATCTAACCTAACCTGAAAAATCTCCACGACAACTTACTCCAACTAATAACTAACCAAACATAAGCTAACATAATTACAGACAGACAGACAGACACACACACACACACACACACACACACACACACACACACACACACACACAAACCATAAATATGTTATATGGAACATAAATATAACTTCCAAAATCACTCTCGTATACTTCCTAACCGCGGCCTGACGAAATAGTACACCTGTAACGTTCTGTCAGGGCTCAGGTCGAGGCTCCTCCTTACTGATCATCTATACGTGTGTGTGTGAGATGTTTCCTAGTATGTAATAAAAAAGGCGGGGATCCGCTTTTGAATTTTGCCACATACAGCGGCTAGTTTATTGTGCACCCATATTCATCCCGTGAACGGTAGCGTAGGCAGATTATAGTTAAACAGTAGAAGTCAGAATATTATGGCACTGAATGTTAAAAACAATGTATTTTCAAAACATTATTTGTTTAGTTCTGTACAGTACATCGCCCTCTCCCTCAACCTGCCATTATTCAATAAATTATTTGTTCCCTCGTTCTAACAAGAGATACACGATAACATATCCTATTTGAAGATAAAAATACACTGTCCAGGAAGAGTCATAACAAACTTGGGGGTTATCTGAGAGAGAGAGAGAGAGAGAGAGAGAGAGAGAGAGACAATACCTTCTACAGTACAGTTATATAGTATGACCACCATGACCCACGGAGATCTGTACCTCTTGGCTCCTGACCTCTGTTGACCTTGTGTATACTCACCCAGTTGACCTTTCCTGCCCTATCTCGCCCATTCCTCCTACAGTCAAGGGCTGGGGGGCCGAGGAGGCGGGGAGGAACGGAGGGGAATGGTTCTGTAAGCATAGTTGAGGTTAGGTTAGGTTCAAATGAGTGATAGATCAGGTCCCATGGTTAACTTATCTCTCTCTCTCTCTCTCTAACACATATATATCCCTATTCTGTAAAATCGTGTGGTTATTTATATTTACTCACTGTTGATATTCTGGGAGAGAGAAAGAGAGAGAGAGAGAGAGATGTAGATTGAGAGAAAGATATTATTGAGAGAGTAGACGAGGGAAATAGACTGGAGAGAGAGAGAGAGAGAGAGAGAGATGTGAATTAGTGTTTACTCCCACTCATAAGTATAGTATTAGTCAACTTATATTATACAGGGTCTCCAGTCCACATTAAAATGAAAACAACTTTGTAAAACCTTATAAACTTTTGATTGAATGATAACAGATTAATATCCACACACACACATTATAGTCAGTCTCTTCGAGTTTCATTTGGTGTATGGGTATATATCGTTTGGGTATAAGGTATAAGGCATCATTCGGGAGAGGTCAGGTCAGGTCAAAGTAAAGGTAAGGTCAGGGTAGGTGATCTCAGTGGCCAGGAAACGTGAATTTTTAAGTTGGGATGAATATTTTTTTTGGGGGGGGGAGGAGGGAGGGGGGAAGCGAGTATGATTTTATATGATGGTGATGAAGGAAGGAATAGAGGGAGAGATGGAGAGGAATTATGAAGGAGGGAAGGTTGAAGGAAAGATGAGAATAGGAAAAGGAAGGGAGGAAGGAGACAGGGAAAATTGAAAAACTGATAAAGATGATGGAAGGGTGAAAATAAAGAGGATGGCGAGGAAAGAAAGAGGGATAGAGGGAAGGAAAGAAAGAAGGATAGAGGGAAGGAAAGAAATCGCGAAAATTTTAAATGAAGAAATGAAGACGAAAATCAACAAAAAAAATTAAATAAAAGAAGAAATAATCAAGAGAGAAGAAAGAAGAGAAATTGCTGGATTGACAAACACTTGGTGGTTGTGATGTGTCTGTCTGTCTGTCTGTCTGTCTGTCTGTCTATCGCTTCCTGTTGGTGTAGGATGATAATAGGCTGCTTAGATCTCTCTCTCTCTCTCATATCTACTTCAGGAGACGTGTGTGTGTGTGTGTGTGTGTGTGTGTGTGTGTGTGTGTGTGTGTGTGTATAATAATAATAATTAACGGTTTATTGAAAAAGTTCTGCAGCCCGAAGGCTGAAAATATACATTGGGCATAAATGACTTATTACATACATTGGTGGTTTAACAAAAGCCTTCATTAGAGAAAGGTGAAGGAACATACAGTGAACATACAGATTAATGTAGGTGTTGAACAGCAAACACGTAGTGTAGTAACTCCCTCCCAGATGGTGTTAGGAGGGACCTCACGTGGTGTAGTAGCTCCCTCACAGATGGTGTTATGAGGGGCCTCACGTGGTGTAATTCCCTCACAGATGGTGTTATGAGGGGCCTCACGTGGTGTAGGAATTCCCTCACAGATGGTGTTAAGAGGAGCCTCACGTGGTGTAGTAATTCCCTCACAGATGGTGTTATGAGGGGCCTCACGTGGTGTAGTAATTCCCTCACAGATGGTGTTATGAGGGAGACCTCGTGGTGTAGGAATTCCCTCACAGATGGTGTTAAGAGGAGCCTCACGTGGTGTAGTAATTCCCTCACAGATGGTGTTATGAGGGGCCTCACGTGGTGTAGTAATTCCCTCACAGATGGTGTTATGAGGGGCCTCACGTGGTGTAGTAATTCCCTCACAGATGGTGTTATAAGGGGCCTCACGTGGTGTAGTAGTTCCCTCACAGACGGTGTTCTATGAGTGAGGTGTGGTCCCAGGCCTTTCTATCGTAGACGGATTAACACATCGCTGGTTGTTGGGTCGGGCCGTTATCACTGGGTACCTGGGACCTCACCGTGTGAAGGTCAACTTGGGTACCACTGTTACTGTTGAGTTGTTCTCACTGACTTAAGCACTGTTCACCACTGTTCACCTCTGTTTAACACTGGTTCCATTCCTTTCCTAAATGAAATAGTAACTTCTGGCGTGAACTTGTTGATATTCCGGTGGGGAGGAGGGTTCAGGGGAGGGAGTTGGTATGGGCCAACTTAACAGTTGACCTGGCTGCTCCGAGAGGAGCGCCAGGTACGTCTTGACCCTTCGGTGGTCAAGGATGAAGTGTGTGTATAAGTGTGTGTGTGTGTGTGTGTGTGTGTGCGCGTTGCCGACACACGGTGTAATTGTCAGCTTGCTCGCCTCGCAAGTGAATGAACCCGGGTTCCATTTCCGGGCAGGGTGAGACCATGAGCAAGTTCCTTTGCGTCATTTACCTCTATCTACCCAACAGTAATTGGGGACCTGGATGTTAATCGATTCGCGCGTCGTGTTACGGGGTAATGGTTAGCCAGTGCAGTTGGCCACGGACTATTCCTTGACACTGGGTCACTCAGCTCATTAACTCAGGGTGTGGATGTTGAGTTGGCGACAGCTTCAACACCTTAAACAAATTCACGCCTAGGTGGCCCTTGGGCCTTGCCATTCTCATTACAGGAGGGGCAACCATTATAATAATAAAAAAATAAAAATAAAAACGATCATCAACTTCAGGTACACCAATCATCCTTGTAAAAAAATACTGATTGAATAATTTCCTCAGTAACATACAAGTGAACCAAACTTGGGTACTACACAACTACAGTATCACTCAATGACTTATTTTACACTATATCTACTACCACTTAACATTTCTATATCAGTTCAACAACCATCACTCAACCTTGTTCCATTTTATTTAAAGTTCGTTAATCAATAAGAGGAATTATTATCACAACATAAGCATTCATTAATCAGTCTCCATTGTGAATCATTTTGCTGGGGTGTGTGGGAGGATTACGCTGGATAATAACTTTAGTGTTTTGTATATCCAGAAGAATCTTAACTCCAGCTTACTCCAACTAATAACTAACCTAATCTAACACAACCTAACCTAATCTAATCTAACCTAACGTGAAAAATCTCCACGACAACTTACTCCAACTAATAACTAACCAAACATAAGCTAACATAATTACAGACAGACAGACAGACACACACACACACACACACACACACACACTGTTACGCCGTCTCTTAATTTACTTAAATATCCAGGTTCTAGGCGTAACCAAACAAAAAAAGTGAAGTAAATTAAAAGGGAATAAAAATTAATAAACTAAACCTTTAAGAATTTATAATTAATTAAATATTAACACAATAAAGAGCCTCGTAGGCTATCACAACAAATTGATTCACCATCGAAACTTTTAAGACACAAATGATACTAAAACATCGAAACATCAAAAGAACAATAATAAAGCATTGGATTGCGTTAACACTGCATAAACATATAAAAACTAACACCGAAATTACCTAAAGTGAAACAACACTGAATTACTTAAATGTAACTAATCAAATACTGATGGACACAAACAGAGACATAAATAGGTACTCACATAGATATACCACATTGGTGGCGACAGGAACAACACAAATAAATTAAGTATAAGTAACAGGTGAAGAGTGTCACTCAAAGGATGTGGACTGTATGACAGGAGGACTGAACTAACTCCGTCAGTTGGTGGGTCCTATATATAAGGTCGGCTCCCGCCACGCGACCCGCCGGTGGGTCGTTTAACGATGCAGATGGTCGTTACAGAACAAAGAATACTGGTTACAATACAAAATGGGTTTGAACAAATAATAACAGTTAAAACCTTAACAGCACAGGGTTAAGGTGACTAGATTATATAATAGTAAATACAACACATCATTACAGGAATAATATGGAACATGGAAGCATGTTATATAAAAAAAATAGAAAAATACGACACGGTCGTAACAACACACACACATAAACCATAAATATGTTATATGGAACATAAATATAACTTCCAAAATCACTCTCATATACTTCCTAACCGCGGCCTGACGAAATAGTACACCTGTAACGTTCTGTCAGGGCTCAGGTCGAGGCTCCTCCTTAATCATCATCTATACGTGTGTGTGAGTGTGAGATGTTTCCTAGTATGTAATAAAAAAGGCGGGGATCCGCTTTTGAATTTTGCCACATACAGCGGCTAGTTTATTGTGCACCCATATTCATCCCGTGAACGGTAGCGTAGGCAGATTATAGTTAAACAGTACAAGTCAGAATATTATGGCACTGAATGTTAAAAACAATGTATTTCCCAAAAATTATTTGTTTAGTTCTGTACAGTACATCGCCCTCTCCCTCAACCTGCCATTATTCAATAAATTATTTGTTCCCTCGTTCTAACAAGAGATACACGATAACATATCCTATTTGAAGATAAAAATACACTGTCCAGGAAGAGTCATAACAAACTTGGGGGTTATGTGAGAGAGAGAGAGAGAGAGAGAGAGAAACAATACCTTCTACAGTACAGTTATATAGTATGACCACCATGACCCCCGGAGATCTGTACCTCTTGGCTCCTGACCTCTGTTGACCTTGTGTATACTCACCCAGTTGACCTTTCCTGCCCTATCGCCCATTCCTCCTACAGTTAAGGGCTGGGGGGCCGAGGGGGGGGGCGGAGGGGAATGGTTCTGTAAGCATAGTTGAGGTTAGGTTAGGTTAGGTTCAAATGAGTGATAGATCAGGTCCCATGGTTAGTTTATCTCTCTCTCTCTCTCTCTCTCTCTCTCTCTCTCTCTAACACATATATATCCCTATTCTGTAAAATCGTGTGGTTATTTATATTTACTCACTGTTGATATTCTGGGAGAGAGAAAGAGAGAGAGAGAGTGATGTAGATTGAGAGAAAGATATTATTGAGAGAGTAGACGAGGGAAATAGACTGGAGAGAGAGAGAGGGAGAGAGAGAGAGATGTGAATTAGTGTTTACTCCCACTCATAAGTATAGTATTAGTCAACTTATATTATACAGGGTCTCCAGTCCACATTAAAATGAAAATAACTTGTAAAATATATAAACTTTTGATTGAATGATAACAGGTATATCCACACACATTATAGTCAGTCCTCTTCGAGTTTCATTTTGGTGTGGGTACTATCGTTTGGAATTATAGAGTATAAAGGCATCATTCAGGGAGAGGTCAGGTCAGGTCAAGAAATAAAAATTAAGGTCAGGGTAGGTGATCTCAGTAGCCAGGAAACGTGAATTTTTAAGTTGGGATAAATATTTTTTTTTTTTGAAGTATGATTTGCTGGTAGCATTGATGAAGGAAGAATAGAGAAATGGAGAATTATGAAGAGGGAAAGTTGAAGGGAAAGATGAGAATAAGAAAAGGAAGGAGGAAGGAGATTGAGAGAAAATTGAAAAACAATCAAAAGATGATGGAAGGGTGAAAATAAAGAGGATGGAGAGGAAAGAAAGAAGGATAGAGGGAAGGAAAGAAAGAAGGATAGAGGGAAGGAAAGAAATCACGAAAATTTTAAATGAAGAAATGAAGACGAAAATCAACAAAAAAATTAAATAAAAGAAGAAATAATCAAGAGAGAAGAAAGAAGAGAAATTGCTGGATTGACAAACACGACAGCCACACGG
Organism: Homarus americanus; assembly: GCF_018991925.1. Lineage (NCBI taxonomy): Eukaryota > Metazoa > Arthropoda > Malacostraca > Decapoda > Nephropidae > Homarus > Homarus americanus. Next base: position 18,329 of record NW_024757097.1, read on the forward strand.
ACACGACGACAAGAGATTATGTTAATTTGAGAAAAACTTGGTGGTTGTGATGTGTCTGTCTGTCTGTCTGTCTGTCTGTCGCTTCCTGTTGGTGTAGGATGATAATAAGCTGATTAGATCTCTCTCTCTCTCTCTCTCTCTCATATCTACTTCAGGAGACGTGTGTGTGTGTGTGTGTGTGTGGGTGTGTGTGTGTGTGTACGTTGGCGACACACGGTGTAATTGTCAGCTTGCTCGCCTCGCAAGCGAATGAACCCGGGTTCCATTTCCGGGCAGGGTGAGACCATGAGCAAGTTCCTTTGCGTCATTTACCTCTATCTACCCAACAGAAATTGGGGACCTGGATGTTAATCGATTCGCGCGTCGTGTTACGGGGTAATGGTTAGCCAGTGCAGTTGGCCACGGACTATTCCTTGACACTGGGTCACTCAGCTCATTTACTCAGGGTGTGGTTGTTGTGTTGGCGACAGCTTCAACACCTTAAACAAATTCACTCCTAGGTGGCCCTTGGGCCTGGCCATTCTCATTACAGGAGGGGCAACCATTACAATAATAAAAAAAGAAAAAAGAAAAAAACGATCATCAACTTCAGGTACACCACTCATCCTTGTAAAAAAATCCTGATTGAATAATTTCCTCAGTAACATACAAGTGAACCAAACTTGGGTACTACACAATTACAGTATCACTCAATGACTTATTTTACACTATATCTACTACCACTTAACATTTCTATATCAGTTCAACAACCATCACTCAACATTGTTCCATTTTATTTAAAGTTCGTTAATCAATAAGAGGAATTATTATCACAACACAAGCATTCATTAATCAGTCTCCATTGTGAATCATTTTGCTGGGGTGTGTGGGAGGATTACTTTAGTGTTTTGTATATCCAGAAGAATCTGAACTCCAGCTTACTCCAACTAATAACTAACCTAATCTAACACAACCTAACCTAATCTAATCTAACCTAACCTGAAAAATCTCCACGACAACTTACTCCAACTAATAACTAACCAAACATAAGCTAACATAATTACAGACAGACAGACAGACAGACACACGCACACACACACGCACACACACACACATAAACCATAAATATGTTATATGGAACATAAATATAACTTCCAAAATCACTCTCATATACTTCCTAACCGCGGCCTGACGAAATAGTACACCTGTAACGTTCTGTCAGGGCTCAGGTCGAGGCTCCTCCTTACTGATCATCTATACGTGTGTGTGAGTGTGAGATGTTTCCTAGTATGTAATAAAAAAAGGCGGGGATCCGCTTTTGAATTTTGCAACATACAGCGGCTAGTTTATTGTGCACCCATATTCATCCCGTGAACGGTAGCGTAGGCAGATTATAGTTAAACAGTAGCAGTCAGAATATTATGGCACTGAATGTTAAAAACAATGTATTTCCAAAAAATTATTTGTTTAGTTCTGTAGAGTACATTGCCCTCTCCCTCAACCTGCCATTATTCAATAAATTATTTGTTCCCTCGTTCTAACAAGAGATACACGATAATATATCCTATTTGAAGATAAAAATACACTGTCCAGGAAGAGTCATAACAAACTTGGGGGTTATCTGAGAGAGAGAGAGAGAGAGAAACAATACCTTCTACAGTACAATTATATAGTATGACCACCATGACCCACGGAGACCTGTACCTCTTGGCTCCTGACCTCTGTTGACCTTGTGTATACTCACCCAGTTGACCTTTCCTGCCCTATCTCGCCCATTCCTTCTACAGTTAAGGGCTGGGGGGCGGAGGGGGGGGGCAGGAGGGAATGGTTCCTGTAAGCATAGTTGAGTTAGGTTAGGTTAGGTTCAAGGCTGGTGGAGAGTAGATCCGGAGTCCCCATGGTTGGTTATCTCTCTCTCTCTCTCTCTAACACACTTATATATCCCTATTCTGGCAAATCATTAGTAGTTGTTATATTTACTTTCACTGTTGATATTGGGAGAGAGAGAGAGAGATTGAGAGAAAGATATTATTGAGAGAGTAGACGAGGGAAATAGACTGAAGAGAGAGAGAGAGAGAGATGTGAATTAGTGTTTACTCCCACTCATAAGTATAGTATTAGTCAACTTATATTATACAGGGTCTCCAGTCCACATTAAAATGAAAACAACTTTGTAAAACCTTATAAACTTTTGATTGAATGATAACAGATTAATATCCACACACACACATTATAGTCATTCTCTTCGAGTTTCATTTGGTGTATGGGTATACATCGTTTGGGTATAAGGTATAAGGCATCATTCGGGAGAGGTCAGGTCAGGTCAAAGTAAGGTAAGGTCAGGGTAGGTGATCTCAGTGGCAAAGGAAACGTGAATTTTTAAGTTGGGATGAATATTTTTTTTTTGGGGGGGGGAGGGGAGGGGAGAAACGAGTATGATTTTATAAGATGGTGATGAAGGAAGGAATAGAGGGAGAGATGGAGAGGAATTATGAAGGAGGGAAGGTTGAAGGAAAGATGAGTATAGGAAAAGGAAGGGAGGAAGGAGACAGGGAAAATTGAAAACTGATAAAGATGATGGAAGAGTGAAAATAAAGAGGATGGCGAGGAACGAAAGAAGGATAGGGGCAAGGAAAGAAAGAAGGATAGAGGGAACGAAAGAAATCACGAAAATTTTAAATGAAGAAATGAAGACGAAAATCAACAAAAAAATTAAATAAAAGAAGAAATAATCATGAGAGAAGAAAGAAGAGAAATTGCTGGATTGACAAACACGACAGCCACACGGACACGACGACAGGAGATTATGTTAATTTGAGAAAAACTTGGTGGTTGTGATGTGTCTGTCTGTCTGTCTGTCGCTTCCTGTTGGTGTAGAATGATAATACGCTGCTTAGATCTCTCTCTCTCTCTCTCTCTCTCATATCTACTTCAGGAGACGTACGTGTGTGGGTGTGTGTGTGTGTGTGTGTGTGTGCGTGTGTGTACGTTGGCGACACACGGTGTAATTGTCAGCTTGCTCGCCTCGCAAGCGAATGAACCCGGGTTCCATTTCCGGGCAGGGTGAGACCATGAGCAAGTTCCTTTGCGTCATTTACCTCTATCTACCCAACAGTAATTGGGGACCTGGATGTTAATCGATTCGCGCGAAGTGTTACGGGGTAATGGTTAGCCAGTGCAGTTGGCCACGGACTATTCCTTGACACTGGGTCACTCAGCTCATGAACTCAGGGTGTGGTTGTTGTGTTGGCGACAGCTTCAACACCTTAAACAAATTCACGCCTAGGTGGCCCTTGGGCCTGGCCATTCTCATTACAGGAGGGGCAACCATTACAATAATAAAAAAAGAAAAAAGAAAAAAACGATCATCAACTTCAGGTACACCAATCATCCTTGTAAAAAAATCCTGATTGAATAATTTCCTCAGTAACATACAAGTGAACCAAACTTGGGTACTACACAACTACAGTATCACTCAATGACTTATTTTACACTATATCTACTACCACTTAACATTTCTATATCAGTTCAACAACCATCACTCAACCTTGTTCCATTTTATTTAAAGTTCGTTAATCAATAAGAGGAATTATTATCACAACACAAGCATTCTTTAATCAGTCTCCACTGTGAATCATTTTGCTGGGGTGTGTGGGAGGATTACGCTGGATAATAACTTTAGTGTTTTGTATATCCAGAAGAATCTTAACTCCAGCTTACTCCAACTAATAACTAACCTAATCTAACACAACCTAACCTAATCTAATCTAACCTAACCTGAAAAATCTCCACGACAACTTACTCAACTAATAACTAACCAAACATAAGCTAACATAATTACAGACAGACAGACACACACACACACACACACACACACATAAACCATAAATATGTTATATGGAACATAAATATAACTTCCAAAATCATTCTCATATACTTCCTAACCGCGGCCTGACGAAATAGTACACCTGTAACGTTCTGTCAGGGCTCAGGTCGAGGCTCCTCCTTACTGATCATCTATACGTGTGTGTGAGTGTGAGATGTTTCCTAGTATGTAATAAAAAAGGCGGGGATCCGCTTTTGAATTTTGCCACATACAGCGGCTAGTTTATTGTGCACCCATATTCATCCCGTGAACGGTAGCGTAGGCAGATTATAGTTAAACAGTATAAGTCAGAATATTATGGCACTGAATGTTAAAAACAATGTATTTCCAAAAAATTA
>NW_024757098.1:0-19696 GCF_018991925.1 Homarus americanus
TGGTATGCTTCGTTCAGTTACGTATTGCTGTTGTGATGTAGACATAACTCATCGTCCAGGAAACAAGGGGATCAATCAATTACAGTGACAAGTGTGTTAAGACTGACTGGTGTAGTGGGGGTTGACTGAGTGTGTGCTGTACAGATCCAAGTACCGATTTAAGTACAGGTAAAGTACAAAGATAATTACAAGTAGAGAACAGATACAAATACAGAGTACCTAAGTACGAAGTACCGATACATATACAGGTTCGGTACAGACAAAAGTTCAGAAACCGGAAAAAATTTAATACAGTCGGATCATATCAAACAGGGAGAGTACTACCACCTGGGAAGATATTAAGAATAATGTTGTCTAATGGTAGACCCTGCTGCCATATGGCATCACGAAAATTATGACCAAGTCCCAGGTTGCTGACCTGACTTTGCCTCATTTACACACAATTGCAGGGTCTCAATTGTTTCTCTTACTATTGACAACACAACATACATATGTTGTTTTCTCACTTGACTTTTTTTCATTTTTATATTTCTTTATGATTTTATTATTATTATTATTATTAATATTATTATTATTATTATTATTATTATAGTTTTCAAATTTGTTTCATTTCATTATAATTTAATTTACTATGAATAATTATTATATTTTGCCCCAGGCCCCGATGTGGGTCAGTAGACCTGTGCCTGGGTTGGCTAATCCCCGTAAAAAAAAAAAATAAAAAAATTCTTATGTTCCTCTCTATAAAAGCTATTAACCATATTGTTTCCCCTGCATCGTCAAACTCACTGATAACAACAACAACTACAACACCTGACCATCAACCATCTGTGTTGTAATGATGAAAGAAATATTAACTAAAACAAATACTGTGTTGTGATTTTTCTTCCCTTCCTTAGAAAAACAGCGAATGAAGTGGGATTTTTTAGTTTGTATCTGATGCAATGTAAACAAAAATCATCCCAGCGTGAAGAGGAAAAAAAAATCGTTGAATTGAAAACATTAAACTTTAAACAAAACAATTTATGTTTACATCGACCCCCCACACACACGTATGTCAGTGAGAAGACATGGAGTTATGTCTGTTTCAGGTGGACGGAGAAAGCTATAAGCATTTCCTGTTGAGATTTTATGGCTGAATAAACAGAAAATCTAATGGTGAAGGACGATACATTATTCATAGTGTTGATCTGGTGCAGGAACCTCTTGTACTGAAACCCAAGGGGGTAACACACACACACACACGTTAACCACCTCCTAAGACCATAACACACATTATCACCTCTCCTTATTCACCACTTAAATAACACCACCACAGTCTTGTGTTAGTACAGTCTGAGGTGGCTGGTGTGGGGGAAGGTGAGTGGCTGTTGTGTGGGGAAGGTGGGTGGCTGTGTGTGTGGGGAAGGTGAGGTGGCTGCTGGTGTGTGGGGAAGGTGGGGTGGCTGGTGTGTGGGGAAGGTGGGGTGGCTGGTGTGTGAAGGTGGCTGGTGTGTGGGGGAAGGTGGTGGCTGGTGTGTGGGGAGGTGAGGTGGTTGTCAAGTGCATTTAGTAATTTAAAAATGGGCACTAGTGGTTCAGTTATATCCCCTGTTGTGTTGAATATCTGTCACTTATATCTGTAGCTGTAACATATCTGTACCTGTAACTATATATGGACCTGTAACTATCTGGACCTGTAACCAAATCTGGACCTGTAACTTAAATCTGACTGTAACTTGCATCTACCTATATAACATCATATCTGTAACACATCTATCTATAACTTGCATGTTCCTATAACACATCGCTGTACCTGTAACTAGCATCTGTACCTGTAACTTGTATCTGTACCTGTAACTTGTATCTGTACCGAACTTACATTGTAACGCATTGTACTTGTAACTTGTATCTGCCTTAACTTTTATCTGTACCTAACTTGCACCTGTACCTGTAACTTGCATCTGCACATAACACATCTGTATCTGTGACTTACATCCTGTACCTATAACTTGTATCTGTACCTGTAACACATCTGTGCCTGTAACTTGCATCTGTGACTGTAACTTGCATCTGTACCTGTAACTTGCATCTGTACCTGTAAATTGCATCTGTACCTGTAACTTATTATCTGTACCTTGTATCTGTACCTATAACTTGTACCTGTACCTGTAACTGTATCTGTACCTGTAACTTTTATCTGTACCTGTAGCTTTTATCTGTACCTGTAACTTGTATCTGTACCTGTAACTTGTACCTGTACCTGCAACTTACCTGTACCTGTAATAATACCTGCCTGTAACTCGTACCTGTACCTCAACGTACCTGCACCTAACTTATCGTACCTGTAACTTTTATCTGTACCCGTAACTTGTATCTGTACCTGTAACTTGACCACTGTAACTTATCTGTACCTGCGTATCTGTACCCACCTGTATACTGACCTAACATATCTGTACCTGTAACTTGTATCTGTACCTGTAACTTTTACCTGTACCTGCAACTTGTACCTGTACCTGTAACTCTACCTGTACCTACAACTTACCTGTAACTTTTATCTGTACCTGTAACTTTTATCTGTACCTGTAACTTGTATCTGTACCTGTAAGTGTACATGTACCTGTAACATATATCTTGCATCTGTACACCTGCTTGCATCTGTACCTGTAACTTGTATCTGTAACCTGTAACTTGTACCTGTACCTGTAACTTGTAACGTACCTGTAACTTGTATCTGTACCCGTAACTTGTACCTGTAACTTACTTAACTTGTATCTGTACCTGTAACTTATCTGTACTTATGTACTTTGTAACTTGTATCTGTACCTGTAACTTATCTGTACCTGCTTGTACCTGCACCTTGTATCTGTACCTGTAATTTGTATCTGTACCTGTAACTTATATCTGTACTTATAACTTATATCTGTACCTGTAACTTGTATCTGTACCTGTAACTTGTACCTGTACCTGTAACTTGTATCTGTACCTGTAACTTGTACCTGTACCTGTAACTGTATCTGTACCTGTAACTTGTATCTGTACTGAACATATCTATACCTGTAAGTTGTATCTGTACCTGTAACTTGTATCTGTACCTGTAACTTGTATCTATACCTGTAACTTGTTTCTGTACCTGTAACACATATCTGTACCTGTAGCTTATATCTGTACCTGTAACTTGTCTGTACCTCAACTTATATCTGTACCTGTAACTTGTATCTGTACCTGTACCTGTAACTTGTATCTGTACCTGTAACTTATCTGTACCCCTGTAACTTGTATCTAGTACCTGTAACTTGTATCTGTACCCATGTATCTATACCTGTAACTGTATCTGTACCTGCACCTTATATCTGTACCTGTAACTTGTATCTGTACCTGTAACTTGTATCTGTACCTGTACTTTGTATCTGTACCTGTAACTTGTATCTGTACCTGTAACTTATCTGTACCTGTAACTTGTATCTGTACTATCTTGTATCTGTACCTGTATCTGTACCTGTAACTTGTATCTGTACCTGTAACTTGTATCTGTACTGTAACTTGTACCTGTACCTGTAACTTGTATCTGTACCGCTTGTATCTGTACCTGTATCTATACCTGTAAGTTGTATCTGTACCTGTATCTGTACCTGTTTGTATCTATACCTGTAACTTGTATCTGTACCTGTAACTTGTATCTGTACCTGTAACTTGTATCTGTACCTGTAACCTGTATCTGTACCTGTAACTTGTATCTGTACCTGTAACTTATATCTGTACCTGTAACTTATACCATAACTTGTATCTGTACCTGTAACTTGTATCTGTACCTGTAACTGTATCTGTACCTGTAACAGCATCTGTACCCTGATAACTTATATCTATAACCCCATATCTGTACCTGTAACTTGTATCTGTACCTGTAACATATCTCTGCACATAACACATATCTATACCTATACTTGTATCTGTACCTTTAACTTGTATCTGTACCTATGCTTATATCTGTACCTGCTTATCCTGTAACTTGTATCTGCCTGTAACTTGTATCTGTAACTATATGTATCTGTACCTGTAACTTATCTGTACCTGTAACTTGTATCTGTACCTGTAACGTATCTGTACCTGTAACATATCTGTACCTGAACGTATCTGTACCTGTAACTTATCTGTACCATAACATTATACCTTAACTTGTATCTGTACCTTTAACTTGTACCTGTAACTTGTATCTGTACCTATAACTTGTACCTGTAACATATCTGCACCTATCTGTATCTGTACCTGTAACTTGCATCTGTACCTGTAACATATCTGTACCTGTAACATATCTGTACCTGTAACTTGTATCTGCGCTTATGTATAGCATATCTGTACCTGTAACTTATCTGTACTGTAACTTGTATCTGTACCGTAACTTGTATCTGTACCTGCAATCACTGTATCGTACCTTAACTTGTATCTGTACCTGTAACTTGTATCTGTACCTGTAACTTGTATCTGTACCTGAGTATAACTTACTAGTATTACCTAACTTGTATTCGTGCCGTAACTTGTATCTGTACCTGCAATTTGTATCTGTACCTGTAACTTGTACCTGTACCTATCCTTCACGTGAACTAATATTTTGTTCCTTACTTTGCTATGGTAGATGTATATTTAATATTTTCGCTTCATCACAACACCCTGATTTATCCATATTACTCAAAAGATTTATGAGACCGATATACACATATAACTTTAACGACACTTGGATTAATCAAAATTTATTATCTAACTGACTTAACCACTGAGAGACTTTTTTCTTCCCTATCCAGCCTCAGAGGACGCCTGCGGGAGTATAGGAGCTGTCTCGCTCTAATGCAACCAAGACTCATAGTTGGTTACACTTGTGGCGAAATGAGTCCGAGTTTTTGGCTACACAACGTAACATTTAACTGAGTGTCGAAATTTTTAAACAATGTTGAAATTTATGGAATAGTTGAACTTTTCTGCCAACACATCGTGGTTTTTACATTTTTTCACAACAAATTTGAATATAAAACATTTTACCAACTAACTAAAATTTTACATAAAAAATATTTAAAAAAATAGAAATTCAGAATATAAAAAAGACCAGAATTTACTCAATTTTTTACAAATAAATAATAACAATATCCAACCATACTAAAGTCCCTCAGAAAACCCAAACAAAATAGCTATCAAAACAGCCCAATACATCACATGAGGCGCAACAGACGAGGGCTAAAAATGACATTACGAGCAAAACTGAAAGGTTGGTTAACGTCCTTCCGCACCATCTATTATTAATCCCAAGTGAATATGCTAATGACATCTTACGTGGAAAAATGTTTATATGTATAAATTCTAATTAACATTTTAAATACATGACTACTATGAATATCTTACGTGAAAACACACAAATATTCTAATTACTAATATTAATTTATTATTAGTATGGATATCTTACGAGGAAATATATACAATTCAGGGTCAGGAAAAAGAACACCCTTATCTCAATTGAATATGTACTGAAGTGTGGGGATTCTTTTTCGATGACCCTGTATAGTGTTTGTTTTTTCCGGGATTATTAAACAGGTCATTTCAAACTTCATTTTATTATTTTCCCACTGGATATTAGTAAACAAAATACCCTCACCTGTATGAATGACCCCGAGCTAATGAGCAGGATACACCTGTACTCTGAGGACATACCTGGTGTTCCTACTTGTTAATACCTGTATCAGAGTTTAAGAGTCCATTACCTGTTATGTCTCTCTATGTTATATTATACACCAGTAGTCCCTAACCTACAGGCGGGTATACTTATACTGTTGTTGACTTAGACTACCTGAGTCATACCGCGAAATAGCTTACAAGAGTGACAAGAAAAACAGTAACAGATACTCGTTAATTCTCTATAATTTTTTAAGTTATTATTTGTTAACTTATCACCTACTTGTATCTACACCTTTTATTATCTACGCCTCTTCTCTCTTTCTTACATTTTAATTATTGCATATACATTACGTCCACTTTCCTCCATTTCTTTCTTTTCTTTCTCAAAATCCAAAATTATGCAATTCAGGCAGCCTTAAGTACTTTTTAATTACCCTTACGTCACCGGTCCCTGGCGCGTCATGTTCCTTACCTGGAAAGAAGGAAAAAAAAAATATTACTTTTAAAACATTTTCTTAAACTAAACCAAAAATGTGGTATTTATTTCATGCTAAGAATATTTACCAGATTCAATCGTATTATTCAGAGTTTTTAATGGAATTTATTGAGACTATTACCATATTAATACATTTGACTAAGAATGTTGCTAAATTTATCCATATGGTTTTGGTTCTTGAGGCGAGTGAGAGGAATTCTTAATAGTTATCACGTTTATCCATTTCTCCTCACACTGCTTATTCTATTTATAATTCTTCCATACTATTTTATTTAATCATTTACACACGACTATTCACTAAGTATATTTATTTTCCTTTATTTATTCTGGTTTGTGAGAAATATTCAACCAATTTATTCATTTCACTGTCATTATTTATTCGATTTATCAAGAATACTCACCGTCCTTACTCACATCCTTATATCATCTCTGTAACTCAACTATTTTTTTACCATATTTTACTCATCTCCTTCAATATATTCACCAATTTCACTCAGATCAATAAAAACTCATCTTTTCTTTTACCATTATTTACTTATTCATGTCACTAAGATTATTCACCAACCTTACGCTTATTTACGCTCTACGGCAGGTGAAGGGAGAGGGAAAAGGGTGAAGGGGAGAAGGGAAAAGGGAGGGGGAAGAGAGACGTGGTAAGGGAGAGGAGGGAGAGGGGAGGAGAGGAGAGGAGGGAGAGGGGGAGGGAGAGAGGGGAGGAGGGAGGGGAAGGAGAGGTAGAATTGGAGGTGGTAAGGGAGGAGGGAAAAGGGACTGGTGGTGGAGTGAGGGAGGGGAAGAAGGGGAGGTAAGGAAGAGGGGAGAAAGGAGAGGGATACGGGAATGGGCAGAAGAAAGAGGTGGTAAAATGGGAAAGGGAGGGGGGGAGGGAAAGGGAGGGGAGGAAAGGAGAGGGGGAGGGGAGGGAAAGGAGAGGGGGTAGAGGGAGGGGAGAGGGGAGGATAGGGAAGGAGAGGGGAGGAGGAAGGAGGAGGAGGAAGGAGGGGGAGGAGGAAGGAGAGAGGGGTAGGGGAGGGAGGAGAGGGGTGGGGAGGGAGGAGAGGGGGTGGGGAGGAGGAGAGGGGAGGGGGAGGAAGGAGGGGGGAGGGGAGGGAAGTAGTCAGCCGGTTGCGTCACATCAGTATGTAAACAAGCTGGTCTGGGCCAAGAGTCAGAGCCTTAATAACAGGGATTTACATGACGTGTTCCTTATACCTGGTATATATTTTCTTAAAGGCCATTAACTGTAACTACCAACTTCAAAAGCTCTCTGGAATTTCTGGAATGTTTGTAGAATTTGGGAATTTTTAAAGGCTATAAACTTAAACTACCAACTTCAAAAGCTCTCGGGAATTCCTGGAATGTTTGTGTTGAGAATTTGGGAATTTTTTGAAGGTTATAATCTATAACTATCAATTCCAGGAAGCAATAAGTAATTTCTGGAATCTCAATGTTGAGAATTTTATAATTTTTAACGCTGCAAATTATGACTATACATTCCAGAGGTCATCGGAGTTTTTTGAGTAGTAATGTTGGGAATTTAGGATTTTTAGCTATGCTGAATCGACTAATTTCCGAAGTCTCGAGAATTTCTGAACTAATACCATATTCCAGGATACTTTTGAACGCTAATGACGGGATTTTGAGAATTATTAAAATGCTGTATACTAAACTACTCAATAATTCCGGAAAACTCTCAAGAAATTCTGGAACACTTAATACAGAACTCAGTGAACGATATAATATGAATTCTATAAATTCTGGAATAATAAAAAAAGTCCCAAAAAACTAGAATTACTTTTGTCGTTCTTGACGCTAAACTCTGTAATTACCAGGAATTTGGGATTATTTAACAAAACAACAAACTCTGGAATTTTTAACGTTATAATCTGAAATCACTGAAATTATTGAAACATTAAATACCTGAACACTAAAATCTGGCGCGAGGAAAATGATGTGAGGGCCTTTGAATCTCTCTTAGAACGCCTTACACTGGCTCACAATTACAAGAATTTTCAGGAATTTCTTGACAAAGATTTCATTTACTATTTTATGTGTGTGTTAGAGTCCGTATGTATGGGAGGGGGGAGGGAGGGGAGGGGAGGAGAGGAGGGGAGGAGGGAGGGGGGAGAGGAGAGAGGGGGAGGAGGAGGGGGAGGAGGAGAAGGGGAGGAGAGGAGGAGGAGAGGGGGGGAAGGGAGAGGTGGAGGGAGGGAGAGGAGGTAGGGGGGAGAGGGAGGGAGGGAGGGGGGAGGTGTAGAGATGTTATTATCATCTTAGTAAAAATTATGTGCTAACACGCGTCTTGGAATGAGCGCTAAATGTTGAGAGAAGTTAATGTCATCAGTCAGAGCGCCAAAAGGCCAGGGTCACAGGGGAGGTCAGGGTCACAACTAAAGTTCAGGGTCACAACTAAAGGTCAAGGTTACAACAAAGGTCAAGGTTACAACTAAGTCAGGTCACGTCGATTCGCCGGTGGAAGTTGTTTGGACTTACTCTCAGCCCCCATTAGTCCCTGTTCGCCTAGCAGTAAAGTAGGTACCTGGTGTAAGTCGAAAATTGCGAATTCGTATTCAGGAAAGTTGTTGGAGCTCTAATAACTTCATGACATAAACCACTGACTCAGGTCAGGTTCACAGCAAACAGTCAGGTTTACAGCAAAAGGTTAGATCAGGGGTCACAGAAGAAGTCAGGACACATAAATGCAGGACCCACTAAAAGCTTTCCTAAGGGGTTGTTGACCCACTTTTGTGTGTGTAGGGGAGGAATAAGGAGAGAGAGGCAAGAGAAGGGGAGATGGAGGGGAGAAGTGAGGAAGAGGAGGAGATAGAGGAGAGGAGGGAGAGGGGGGAGGGGAAGAGAAGGGGAGAGGGGGAGGAGTAAGGTGAGAGGGGCAGAGGAGTAGGGAAGAGGAAGAGGAGGAAGGGTAGGGGAAGAGGGATGAGTGAAGGAAGAGGTGGTGGGTGAGGGAAAGGAAGTAAGTGTGGAGAGAGGGGGGGGGAGATGGTGGTGGTGGGTGGGGAAGAGGAAAGAGGAGAGACATTGCAGGTGGAGGAGGGAGGGAGGAGGTAAGGGAGAGGGGTAAGGAGGAGAGGGGTAAGGGAGGAGGGTAAGGGAGGAGAGGAAGTAAAAAAGGGTGTAAGTTATAGGAAAAAAGAAAAAAAAGAAAAAAAGCCAAACTATGTTATGTCATTTCGGTTTTGTTGATAAGTGTTCTCAGTCGATGTTAGTTGCACACACACACACACACACACACACACACACACACACACACACACACACACACACACACAGAACATATAACTCACATACATACACAAATACACACTTGCGGTTATAATATACACACAGACACAAAAAAAAAAAAAAAAAAAAAAAAATCATTCATTCAGAAAAAAATTATGCATCTCACAAAATCCACTTATATTCACTATTTATTCTTACTTAAAAACAATGTCACATACCTGCACGCTGTCAGCATACACAAGCACACACGCACACGTTCTCACTTACATACAAAAGAGACATTTACGCGCAAACTCCTATGCATACACTATTTATAACTGAACACGATGTCACACACGCAAAACTGTCACACACACACACACACACACACACACACACACACATTCAATCACACATGCACATGACTGAAATGTCTAAACAATAAAACACAGGACCCCACCACACACACAGACAAATCTCACATATTACAGACACACAATGACACACGTTAAACCTCTCATATTAATTAAAAACACACATACATACATCTATAAACCATTAACATCACACACACACACACACACACACACACACACACAGGCACTTGCTGAACACACAAACATACATAAATCATGACTAAACACACAACACACCTGGTAAAAACCCACAAAAGTTACACACACACACACCACACACCACACACACACCACACACACACACACACACACACACACACACACACACACACCAGTAAATAGAAAAATAAACACAGGTTGACATTTGAGGTTCGTGTGTCTCCTCTGAGAACTTAATGAATAGCACACTGGAAGACACGTCGTAAAGTCTCTCTGATGAGGTTTACGGCAGGACACCGTCGGTCTCTGTGGTTATTTGACTAACAGCAGGGGGGTGAGGAGGAAGGGAGGGTAGGAGGGGTGGTAAGGAGAAGGGGAGTAGGTGGGTAAGGAGGAGTGTAGGGAGTAGGGGTGGTAGGGGAGTGAGTGTAGGGTGTAGGGGAGGAGGTGGTAGGGAGAGGAGTAAGGGAAAGGAGGGAAGAGGGAGGGGGAGGAATGAAGGGGGGAATAGAGGGAGGAGGGAGATAGGAGGGGGAAAGTGGAAAGGATGAAATGGGTAAAGACTGGGTGAGGGAGAAAGGAATGAAAGAGGGTAGAGAGGAGAAGAGGAATGGTAACTGACACTATGACACAGAGCTGAGGGAATAGGAGAGACGAGAGATCTACGAGCAGTAGGAGAGGGAGGGGGGGGGTATAAGAGAAGGCTGGAGAAGTGGGAGAGAGAGAAATGGGAGATAAAGCATTGGAGAAGTGAGAGACATGGAAATGGCAGACTGACGAGGCTAAGAGATTCAACACCGACTGAGAGACTATGAGCTTGGAGTTCACAACACATAATGAGACAACAAAACCAAAGATGATTCGACATTAACAAAAACAAAGAACCCGATAAGTTCTCGAATTTTCATGAAGCATCGAAACTCAAAACGAAGAATACTGGCCCAAAACATCACTAAACAGAGTACCTCAGGGATAATGTGTGATAAAAAGTCTTTGATACATGACAACAAGAGAAGAAGAAAATACCGTAAGTAACAGGAAATGACGTAAAGCCACAAAGAGTCACAGAGAACCAATAAACGTGAATAATTGTTTTAATGGGTTAGTCCTTAAATATCTAAGCCATGAGAGAGAGAGAGAGAGAGAGAGAGAGAGAGAGAGAGAGAGAGAGAGAGAGAGAGAGAGAGAGAGAGAGAGAGAGAGAGAGAGAGAGAGAGAGAGCAGTGCCACAGGGGACGGTCTGAGAGAGAGAGAGAGAGAAAAAGCAACAGGGGACGGTCGAGAGAGAGAGAGAGAGAGAGAGAGAGAGAGAGAGAGAGTGCCATTGGGGACGGCCCTGAGAGAGAGAGAAGAGAGAGAGAGAGAGAGAGAAAAGCATTGGGGGACGGTTCTTGGAGAGAGAGAGAGAGAGAGAGAGAGAGAGAGAGAGAGAGAGAGAGAGAGAGAGCAGTGCAATCAGGGGACGGTTCTGGAGAGAGAGAGAGAGAGAGAGAGAGAGAGAGAAGGGGAGAGGGAGAGGGAGAGAGAGAGAGAGAGAGAGAGAGAGAGAGAGAGAGGAGAGAGAGAGAGAAAAGCATCAGGGGGATGGCCTGAGAGAGAGAGAGAGAGAGAGAGAGAGAGCGTGAAAAGCATCAGGGATGTGTGTCCTGGCACTAACTTACATGTAAGTGTCTCTTGTGTGAAAATACGAGGACATAAAGTGGGTGGTTAGTGCATGTGAGGCTGGTGGTGGTAGAGGTGGTGGTGGTAATGGTGGTGGTGGTGGTGGGTAGTGGTGGTGGTGGTGGTGGTGGTGGTGGTGGTAGAGTGTTGGTGGTAGTGGTGGTGAATGGTAGTGGTGTTGGTGGTAGTGGTGTTGGTGGTGGTTGTGGTGGTGGTAGTGGTGTTGGTAGAAAGTGGTGTTGATAGTAGTGGTGCTGATGGTAGTGGTGTTGGTGGTGTTGGTGATGGTGTTGGTGGTGGTGCTGATGGTGGTAGTGGTGGTGGTAGGGGCTGATGGTAGGTGTTGGGTGGTGTTGATGAGGTAGTGGTGGTGTATGGTGTTGATGGTAGTGGTGTTGATGGTAGTGGTGTTGATGGTAGTGGTGTTGATGGTAGTGGTGTTGATGTTGGTAGTGGTGATGGGTCTTGTATGGGTGGTCGGCAGTGAAAGTGGTGGTGGTGGTGGTACTAGTGGTGGTGGTACTAGTGTGGTGGTAATAGGTTGTGTACACAGGTAATAGTGGTTGTGGTAATAGTGGTGGTGGTGGTGGTAATAGGTGGTGGTGGTGGCATAGTGGTGGGTGGGTAATAGTGGTGGTGGCGGCAGTGTGGTGGTGGTGGTGGGGGTGGTGTAGTACAGTGTGGTAGGGTAGTGGTGGTGGGAGTAGTGGTGGTGGTGGTGGGGGTAGTGGTGGTGGTGGTACAGTAGTGGTGGTGGGTAATAGTAGTGTGGTGGCAATAGTGTTGGGTAATAGCAGTGGTGGATAGATGGTGGTGAGATGGCTAGCAGTGGAGGTTAGGTGGTGGTAGGCAATAGTGGTGGTATAATAGTGGTGGTGGGGGTAGTGGGTGGTGGGGGTAGTGGTGGTGGTGGGGTGTGGAGGCATAGGGTGGTGGTGGTAATAGTGGTGGTGGTAAATATGGTGGTGGTGGTGGTAATAGTGGTGGTGGGGGTGGTGGTGGTGGTGGGGGTAGTGGTGGTGGTGGTGGGGGTAGTGGTGGTGGGGGTAGTGGTGGTGGTGGTGGGGGTAGTGGTGGTGGGGGTAGTGGTGGTGGTGGGGTAGTGGTGGTGGTGGTGGGGGAAGGTGGTGGTATAGTAGTGGTGGTGGTAATAGTAGTGGTGGTGGTAATAGTAGTGGTGGTGGTAATAGTGGTGGGGGTAGGTGGTGGTAATAGTGGTGGGGGTGGGGAGTGCTAATAGTGGTAGTTGTGGTGGTAATAGTAGTAATGGTGGTAGTGGTAGTAATAACAATAATAGACAGAGGTTCATAAGTGTCCTGGAGTCAACAAGAATCTCGCGCTGAGTTAAATAAAAGACGTGTGATTTATACCAAAGATTTGTATTTCGCAACGAAGTAATAAAATCTCTCTCTCTCTCTCTCTCTCTCTCTCTCTCTCTCTCTCTCTCTCTCTGAGATAATCACACAGTAATAATCCATTCATTACTCCAGCTAATTACCGTCTTCTGCATTACCTTTCTGTGTCAATCTAATTATCATTTTATTAAGTAATTGTAACCAATATCTAATAGGGGACTGAGAGGCGAATGGATACAACGCTCACTTTCCCTCCTATGGGTCACTGGTTCGCATCTGACGGGGGGTGACTCTTGGTCCACTCAGCTGTGATTGAGGGTTTGACTTTACAGATGAGGAAGTCAAGGTGGTCGGGTACAGTGCCTATAAGAGCTTGTGTACCGTAAAGTTAGTATTTACTGTGTGTTTTATCTGTGCTGTCAGGTCTATGGGATGCACTTTCACTTTTTCATCTATCTAATCTAATCTGTCTGTCTGTCTCTGTCTGTCTGTCTGTCTGTCTGTCTGTCTGTCTGTCTGTCTGTTTGTCTGTCTGTCTGTCTGTTTGTCTGTCTGTCTGTCTGTTTGTTTCATATGTGAACCCTTTCTGCAGTAATATCTTCCTGGCATCATAAAACATAACTCCGTCTAAATCAAACAGAATAATATATTTCCTCATCATAAACCCTTGTCATAAAACAATATATTAAGCTGTGAAAAAATAATTTTGCTTTTCTTATCGTCAAAATAGAATTAGTTATGTATTTTACCCTGAATTAAAATTGTAACAATATAGCAACTGTATTATGATGTTCAGTTTGGGTATAATAATTACCTTGGTTATACAGCCCAGGTACAGTAATTACCTTGGTTATACAGCCCAGGTACAGTAATTTCCTTAGTTATACAGCAATAATATAGAAATATCCTTCATTACACAGGAAAAATACAGCAATTTCAGGAAAATACTCGACATATCTAACAGAAACTTTAAGCAAGTCTTCACAGATCGGTAAAATTATTAATATTTTCCTTAACAGTATAAACACAGGATAAAATTGGATATTATCTCTTAAATTTTCCTTCAAATAATAAAAGAAAACGGAAAATATTCAATAAATTTGGTCTTGCTCGTATAAAAACCGGAAAATATTCGAACTTTTAATACTCAGGAAATTGGTAATAAAAAGTTGGATTCGTAATCACCCTGAACCCAAAGGATAAGAAAAATAACAGATAATATAACTTCACGTCTTACAACCACCAACACGATTGTCAGCACCATCACCACCACCACCACCACCTCTTACAACCACCAACACCATTGTCAGCACCATCACCACCTCTTACAACCACCAACACGATTGTCAGCACCATCACCACCACCACCTCTTACAACCACCAACACCATTGTCAGCACCATCACCACCACCACCTCTTACAACCACCAACACCATTCTCAGCACCATCATTACCATCACCACTCCATCACCACCATCACCACTCCATCACTACCATCATGACCACAACCAACATGACTACCACCAACACCACTACTACCACCATTATCATCACCACCATGGCCACCACTACCACCACCACGACCCTCATGACCAGCAGTGGCGCCTCACACCGTCACATACATCCGGCCTCTCAATCACTTAGTATGCAAATTCTCCGAACTTTTAGTGGGGGGAGGAGGGGGAGAAGTGGGGGGAGAAAGGGGTCAGAAGAGGAGGTGGAGGAAGAGAAAGCCAAGAAGAAGACGACGAAGACGAAGCAAAAAATGAAGAATCTGAAGGAAACTTTTGCTTTACTCAGCATCGTTGGAGGAGGGAAGGAGAAAAAGGGAGAGGGGGAGGGGGGGACTCAAAAGAACACCCCTTCCGGAAAATTCCCGTCGGAGTGGCAGAAAGGAATCCTGAATCACGGCGGTCATCTGAGGGAGGACCTCGTGAATCCTGCCAACGATATGATGATGTTACGACGTGATGCTTGACTGTCAGCTGATGGTGCAGGGAGGGAGGGAGGGAGGGAAGGGTAGCAAGAGAAAGGGAGATGAGGGAGGGAGGGAGGGAGGTTAGGGACAGAGGAAGGGGTATGAGGGAGGAAATGAAAGAAGGAGGATTGGGAATGGAATGGATCAAGGGGAGTGACTGACGTACAGTGTGAGGAAAGGAGAGAGGAAGAAGGGGCAAGGAATGAAATTAGTAAGGACATAGAAAGAAAGAAAGGGAGGGAAGGAGGCAGACAAGGAGATGGAGAAAAGGAGACAGGAAGGGTCAGAGTAGGAGAGGCAGTGGGAGAGGGAAGCAGTGAGAGCGGGAGGGATGGAAGCAGACAGGGAGGGAGTAAGGGAGGGAAGGAGACAGGGAGGTTATACAGGGTGTTTATATCTCAGAGTGACGGGTGTAAATCAAGGGAGGGACCGTGTTATGGCCGCTCCTCCCAGGCCGATGGAGAAGAGGTATGACACGAGGATATAAGTAGAGAAGGGGGGGGGAGAGGAGGAGGAAGAAGAAGAAAATGAGGAGGATGAGGAAGATGAGGAGGAGGAAGAAGATGAGGAGGGGATGAGGAAGATGAGGAGGAGAAGAAGATGAGGAGGTTGAGGAAGATGAGAGAGGAAGAAGATGAGAGGATGAGGAAGATGAGGAGGAGGAAGAAGATGAGGAGGTTGAGGAAGATGAGGAAGAAGAGATGGAAGGAGGAGGAAGGAGAGATGGAAGGAGGAGGAAGAAGAGATGGAGGAGGAGAAAGAGATAGAAGTGGAGGGGGAAGAGGAGTGAGTCAGACTGAATAACATTACCGTACACTATAGTAAATATCCACAGACGTATAAACAAGTTTCCCCTCAACACAAAAAACATACATTTATATAAAATATTTCTTCCCCAACAAGTCATGAAGACGTCTTTAGAAACCCCATACTAAGAGTCATTCCTCCCTAATGCTCTTGTTACCGCTGCTGCCAACAATATTTGATATCCTTCCCACACTCCTGACAACAGTATCGCTCCCATCTCCCTGTGACTGTTTCCCACAATACCCAAACATTTTCCCACACTGCTGACAACACTAAGCTCCAACCTCCCCATGTACAGTTCCGTTCAGAAGTTGGTGGTACACTGGCGGTGAAGGGAGCATCGTCTGTTGTACCCTTCCTGGACGACAGTCACTAGGCCGACCCTCTCACCAACACACACACTGGAACTGGCAACGGAGCAGTGTGAGTCGAACGAATACTCATAAAAAAATTGGAAGGATATTAATGTGAATATCGGCCAACGTTACTGCTGATGGATGATGAAGATGTGTTAATATCTTGTTTACCAGAGGGAGAAATATACAACAGAATACAATAGGGAAATTAATTTCGAATGAATACTCTAAGAAAAAGTTGAACAGAGCTCATATCAAATTTATCAAGAGTCTTCAATATATTCATTACTTGAAGTTTTCCGTATAATACTCTCTCTCTCTCTCTCTCTCTCTCTCTCTCTCTCTCTCTCTCTCTCTCTCTCTCTAATATTAGATTAAATCTTCAAATTCAAACCAGTGATAAAGGTTCAGTATTTGTCATAATAACAACTAATAGGTGTGAGGAGAGCGACACTGAACCAGGTGTGTTTTACCGAGTCAGGTTACCCTTCGCTGTCACACTTAGTTAAACTCAACATAAATTTTTCAATTTTTCTTTCACATGTGGTGCGAAATAGCGGTCCTCACTTACGACCCATTATCGTTTGTGATCACTGTTATAACCAACACTAATACACCAAACAGATAATATAAGAGACTTGATATGAAATGGAAACATGATGCGATTAGTGCCGGGCAAAATGTTGGCATATCAGTTTCTCAGGCGAAATATGTAAGATGTAATGTGTACGATTAAGTTAATCTGTGGATGGTGGCGCACCGTCTCTATAAGACAAACACTTTTAAATAATGTTTCAGAAAAAAATCGTTCACTAGTTTCAAAGTGTCAGGTTACTCGTTGGCGGTTGAGATGGCGCTGGAACTGGCCAATGCCTAGGAATTTTTATTATAACGTATTTGTGTGTCAAATGTAAACAATGTAAGCTGTTTCATATAGTATCTATCTGTCCGTTTTTATCGTCTATCTGATTTGTGTGTCTGGAGAGTGTTATTAGTAATCACGGCGGCCTGTGGTGTAATGGTCAGCATCCTCGCCTCACAAGCGAGCGGACCCGAGTTCGATCACAGGGCAGAGTGAAACTATGGGCAAGTTTCTTTACGCCATTTGCCTCTGTCTAACCAGCAGCAATTGGGAATCTGAATGTTATTCGATTTGCGGATCATACTCCGGGGTAATGGTTAGCC
Organism: Homarus americanus; assembly: GCF_018991925.1. NCBI lineage: Eukaryota > Metazoa > Arthropoda > Malacostraca > Decapoda > Nephropidae > Homarus > Homarus americanus. Next base: position 17,277 of record NW_024757098.1, read on the forward strand.
AGTGCAGTTGACGAGCTGTCCGGTCTTCTCGGACTATTCCGTGACACTGGGTCATGCAGCTCGTTAACTTAGGGTGTGGTTGTTGTGTTGGCGACAGCTTCTACACCTAAACAAATTCACGCCTAGGAGGCCCTTGGGCCGGCCATCCTCGATTTCGAGGGGCATCCATTATTATTATTAGTAGTAAATCATTACTATTATATATACTGAATACAATTAATGTGATATATTTTAATATAATAAACCTTTTTAATATATTATATTATAATCATCATCATCAGTTAATTATTTCTTATAGTAGGAAAGACAAAACAAGAAGGACAGTTTGGCTTGGTGTCCGCCAGGCAACTCACAATGTTACCCCCAACAACCATAGTGTAATATATTATAAACATATATTTTCTTCTACATAAATGTGTATATTGTAGTCTCTGTATTATTAGTTACTAGTCTTTATTTAACAATAATATAACACACATTTTAGAAGGACAAATGAAATCCATTTTTCACATTATCACGTATTTGTGTGTGCGAAAATTAGTATCATTTTAATGTGTTTTTTTTGCTGGAGTTATTCAAGGTTTAATATAGTTATGGTTTATTAACCCAATCATATATTATTCACATTTGATTTTCCGCATATGATTAACGGCAACAGTACGACGAAAACGAAAAATGGCAACAATCAACTTACGTGTAATTAACTGCAGCAGTGGGGCGAAAAAAATAAGAAAAAAGTATTTGGATGATAACATGTAGAAATTAGTCGGTTAAATGTAGGTAAAAAGAGTAAGAATAATGAGATAAAACATAAAGAAGAATGAGATACTTATTATAACAATGACGACCATGATTATAACCACGACCATGATTATAACAACCACGACCATGATTATAACGACCACGACCATGATTATAACGACCACGACCATGATTATAACAACCACGACCATGATTATAACAACCACGATCATGATTATAACAACCACGACCATGATTATAACAACCACGACCATGGTTATAACAACCACGACTATGATTATAAGAACCACGACCATGATTATAACAACTCCGACCAAGATTATAACAACCACGACCATGGTTATAACAACCACGACTATGATTATAACAACCACGACCATGATTATAACAACTCCGACCAAGATTATAACAACCACGACCATGATTATAACAACCACGACCATGATCATAACAACTTTGACCATAATTATAACAAAAACGACAATGATTATAACAACCAAGATTATGGTCATAACCACGACCATGAATATGACAACCACGACCATGTTTATAACAACCACGACCATGATTATACCAACGACGACCATGATTATGACAACCACGACCATAATTATAACAACCACTACCATGATTATAACAACCACGACCATGATTATAACAACCACGACCATGATTGTAATAACCACGACCATGATTATAACAACCACGACCATGATTATAACAACTACGACCATGATTATAACAACCACAACTATGATCATAACAACCACGACCATGAATATAACAATGACGACCATGATTATAACAACCACGACCATGATTAAAACAACCACGATCATGATTATAACAACCACGACCATGATTATAACAACAACGACTATGATCATAACCACGACCAACATTATTACAACCACGACCATGATTATAACAACGACGACCATGATTATAACAACCACTTCCATGATTATAACAATAACAACTATGATTATAACCATGACCATGATTATAACAACCACGACCATGATTAAATCACACACGACTTTGATTATATCACCCACGACCATGATTATAACAAGCAAGACTATGATTATAACAACCACGACCATGATTATAACAACCACGACCATGATTATAATAACGACGACCATGATTATAACAACGACTTCCATGATTATAACAATCACAACTATGATTATAACCATGACCATGATTATAACAACCATGACCATGATTATAAACCCCCACGAATATGATTATAACAACCACGACCATGATTATAACAACCACGACAATGATTATAACATCCACGACTATGATTATAACATCCACGACCATGATTATAACAACGACGACCAAGATTATAACAACCACGACCATGATTATAACAACCAAGACCATGATTATAACAACCACGACCATGATTATAACAAGCAAGACTATGATTATAACAACCACGACCATGATTATAACAACGACGACCAAGATTATAACAACCACGACCATGATTATAACAACCACGACCATGATCATAACAACTATGACCATGATTATAACAACCACGACAATGATTGTAACAACCAGGATCATGATTATAACAACCACGATCATGATTATAACAACCAGGATTATGATTATAACAACCACGACCATGCTCATGA
>NW_024757099.1:0-8335 GCF_018991925.1 Homarus americanus
GAGTATAACAACGGCCCCTGATCAATTATAACAAAGTCCCCTGATCGAGTATAACAAAGACCCTGATCGAGTATAACAAAGCCCCCTGATCGAGTATAACAAACTCCCCTGGTCGAGTATAACTAAGTCCCCTCATCGAGTATAACAAAGTCCCCTGATCGAGTATAACAAAGTCGCCTGAACGATTATAACAAAGTCCCCTGATCAAGTTTAATAAAGTCCCCTGAACGAGTATAACAAAGTCCCCTGATCGAGTATAACAAAGTCCCCTAATCGGGTATAACAAAGGCCCCTGATCGAGTATAACAAAGTTTCCTGATCGAGTAAAACAAAGCCCCCTGATCGAGTATAACAAAGACCCCTGATCGAGTATAACAAAGCCCCCTGATCGAGTATAACAAAGTCCCCTGATCGAATATAACAAAGTCCCCTGAACGAGTATAACAAACTCCCCTGGTCGAGTATAACAAGGTCCCCTGGTCGAGTATAACAAAGTCCCCTGATCGAGTATAACAAAGTCGCCTGAACGATTATAACAAAGTCCCCTATTCGAGTATAACAAAGTCCCCTGATCGAGTATAAAAATGGCCCCTAATCGAGGATAACAAAGTCCCCTGAACGATTATAACAAAGGACCCTGATCGAGTATAACAAAGTTCCCTGATCGAGTAAAACAAAGCCCCCTGATCGAGTATAACAAAGTCCCCTAATCGAGTATAACAAAGTCTCCTGTTCGAGTATAACAAAGGCCCCTGATCGAGCTTCTAACAGAGGCCCATGTGATCGAGTATAACAAAGTCCCCTGGTCGAGGCAACAAAGGCTCCCCTACTGAGTTTTGCACAAAGGCCCCTCATCGAGTATAACAAAGTTCCCTGTTCGAGTATAACAAACTCCCCTGGTCGTGTATAACAAAGTCCCCTGATCGAGTATAACAAAGTCCCCTGATCGAGTATAACAAAGTCCCCTGAACGAATAGAACAAAAGCCCCTGATCAAGTATAACAAAGCACCCTGATCGAGTATAACAAAGCCCCCTCATCGACTATAACAAAATCCCCTGATCAAGTGTAACAAAGTCCCCTGAATGAGTAGAACAAAGTCCCCTAATCGAGTTTAACAAAGGCCCCTAATCGAGTATAACAAAGACCCCCCGTCGAGTATAACAAAGTCCCCTGATCGAGTATAACCAAGGCCCCTGATCAACTATAACAAAGTTCCCTGATCGAGTATAACAAAGACCCTGATCGAATATAACAAAGTCCCCTGATCGAGTATAACAAACTCCCCTGGTCGAGTATAACTAAGTCCCCTGATCGAGTATAACAAAGTCCCCTGATCGAGTATAACAAAGTCGCCTGAACGATTATAACAAAGTCCCCTATTCGAGTATAACAAAGACCCCTGATCGAGTATAAAAATGACCCCTAATCGAGTATAACAAATTTCCCTCATCCAGTATAACAAAGTCCCCTGATCGAGTATAACAAAGCCCCCTCATCGAGAATAACAAAGTCCCCTCATCGAATATAACAAAGTCCCCTCATCGAGTATAACAAAGTCCCCTCATCGAGTATAACAAAGTCCCCTGATCGAATATAACAAAGTCCCCTGAACGAGTATAACATACTCCCCTGGTCGAGTATAACAAAGTCCCCTGATCGAGTTAAACAAAGTCCCCTGATCGAGTATAACAAAGTCGCCTGAACGATTATAACAAAGTGCCCTATTCGAGTATAACAAAGTCCCCTGATCGAGTATAAAAATGGCCCCTAATCGAGGATAACAAAGTCCCCTGAACGATTATAACAAAGGACCCTGATCGTGTATAACAAAGTTTCCTGATCGAGTAAAACAAAGCCCCCTGATCGAGTATAACAAAGTCCCCTAATCGAGTATAACAAAGTCTCCTCTTCGAGTATAACAAAGGCCCCTGATCGAGTTTAACAAAGGCCCCTCATCGAGTATAACAAAGTCCCCTCGTCGAGTATAACAAAGGCCCCTGATCGAATATAACAAAGGCGCCTGAACGAGTATAACAAAGCCCCCTCATCGAGTATATCAAAGTTCCCTGATCGAGTATAACAAAGGCCCCTCATCGAGCATAACAAAGACCCCTGGTCGAGTATAACAAAGTCCCCTGATCGAGTAAAACAAAGGCCCCTGCTCGAGTATAACAAAAGCCCCTGATCGAGTATAACAAAGTCCCCTGGTCGAGTATAACAAAGTCCCCTAATCGAGTATAACAAAGGCCCCAGATCGAGTATAACAAAGTCCCATAATCGAGAATAAGAAAGTCCCCCCTTCCAATATAACAAAGTCCCCTGATCGTGTATAAGAAAGTACCCTCATCGAGTATAACAAAGTCCCCTGATCGAGTATAACAAACTCCCCTGGACGAGTATAACAAAGTCCCCTGATCGAGTATAACAAAGTCCCCTGATCGAGTATAACAAAGTCGCTTGAACGATTATAACAAAGTCCCCTATTCGAGTATAACAAAGTCCCCTGATCGAGTATAAAAATGGTCCCTAATCGAGTATAACAATGTCCCCTCATCGAGTATAACAAAGTCCCCTGATCGAGTATAACAATGCCCCCTCATCGAGTATAACAAAGTCCCCTGATCGAGGATAACAAAGTCCTTGATCGAGTATAACAAAGTCCCCTGATCGAGTATAACAAAGTCTCCTGATCGAGTATAACAAAGTCCCCCGATCGAGTATAACGAGGCTTCTGATCGAGTATAACAAAGGCCCCTCATCGAGTATAACAAAGTCCCCTCATCGAGTATAAAAAAGTCCCCTGATCGAGTATAACAAAGTCCCCTGATCGAGTATAAAAAAGTCCAATGATCGAGAATAACAAGATACCATAATCGAGTATAGCAAAGCCCCCTGATCGAGTATAACAAAGTCCCCTGATCGAGTATAACAAAGTCCCCTGATTGAGCATAACAAAAGCCCCTGATCGAGTTTAACAAAGGCCCCTAATCGAGTACAACAAACTCCCCTGGTCGAGTATAACAAAAGTCCTCATCGGAGTATAACAAAGGATCCCTGATCTGAGTATAGCAAAGCCCCCTCGCCGAGGTATAACAACAAAGTCCCTGATGGGGATAACAAAGTCCTTGGTCGAGTATAACTCATAAAAGAATCCCTGATCGGGTATAACAAGACTCCTGATCAAGTATAACAAAGCCCCCTGATCGTGTATAACAAAGCCCCCCTCATAGAGTATAACAATGTCCCCTGATCGAGTATAGCAAAGTCCCCTGATCAGGTATAACAAAGGCCCCTGATCGAGTATAACAAAGTCCGCTGATCGAGTATAACAAAGTCCCCTGATCGAGTAGAACAAAGAACCCTGGTCGAGTATAACAAAGTCCCCTCATGGAGTATAACAAAATCCCGTGATCGAGTATAACAAAGGCCCCTGATCGAGTATAACAAAGGCCCTGATCGAGTTTAACAAAGGCCCCTGATCGAGTATAACAAAGTCCTGGTCGAGTATAACAAAAGGCTCATCGAGTTTAACAAAGGCCCCTCATCGAGTATAACAAAGTACCCTGTTCGAGTATAACAAACTCCCCTGGTCGAGTATAACAAAGTCCCCTGATCGAGTATAACAAAGTCGCTTGAACGATTATAGCAAAGTCCCCTATTCCAGTATAACAAAGTCCCCTGATCGAGTATAAAAATGGCCCCTAATCGAGTATAACAATGTCCCCTCATCGAGTATAACAAAGTTCCCTGATCGAGTATAACAAAGCCCCCTCATCGAGTATAACAAAGGCCCCTTATCGAGGATAACAAAGTCCTTGATCGAGTATAACAAAGTCCCCTGATCGAGTATAACAAAGTCTCCTGATCGAGTATAACAAAGTCCTCTGATCGAGTATAACGAGGCCTCTGATCGAGTATAACAAAGGCCCCTCATCGAGTATAACAAAGTCCCCTGATCGAGTATAAAAAAGTCCCCTGATCGAGTATAACAAATTCCCTGATCGTGTATGAAAAATCCAATGATCGAGAATAACAAAGTACCCTAATCGAGTATAGCAAAGCCCCCTGATCGAGTATAACAAAGTCCCCTGATCGAGTATAACAAAGTCCTCGGATTGAGTATAACAAAAGCCCCTGATCGAGTTTAACAAAGGCCCCTAATCGAGTACAACAAACTCCCCTGGTCGAGTATAACAAAGTCCCCTGGTCGAGTATAACAAAGTCCCCTGATCAAGTATAACAAAGTCCCCTGAACGATTATAACAAAGGCCCCTGATCGAGTATAACAAGGTTCCCTGATCGAGTATAACAAAGCCCCTTCATCGAGTATAACAAAGTCCCTTGATCGAGAATAACAAAGTCCCCTGATCGAGTATAACAAAGGCCCCTGATCGAGTTTAACATAGGCCCATGTTCGAGTATAAGAAAGTCCCCTGGTCGAGTATAACAAAGGCCCCTCATCGAGTTTAACAAAGGCCCCTCATCGAGTATAACAAAGTTCCCTGTTCGAGTATAACAAACTCCCCTTGTCGAGTATAACAAAGTCCCCTGATTGAGTATAACAACGTCCCCTGATCGAGTATAACAAAGTCCCCTGAAGGAATATAACAAAGGCCCCTGATCAAGTATAACAAAGCCCCCTGATCGAGTATAACAAAGCCCCCTCATCGACTATAACAAAATCCCCTGATCAAGTGTAACAAAGTCCCCTGAATGAGTAGAACAAAGTCCCCTAATCGAGTTTAACAAAGGCCCCTCATCGAGAATAACAAAGGCCTTTGATCGAGTTTAACAAAGGCCCCTATTCGTGTATAACAAAGTCCCCTGATCGAGTATAACAAAGTCCCCTGAACGAGTATAACACAGTCCCATCATCGAGTATAACAATGTCCTCTTATCGAATATAACAATGTCCCCTGATCGAGTATAACAAAGTCCCCTCATCGAGTAAAACAAAGGCCCTTCATCGAGTATAACAAAGTCCCCTGATCGAGTATAACAAAGTCGCCTGATCGAGTATAACAAAGTCCCCTGATCGAGTATAACAAAGTCCCCTAATCGGGTATAACAAAGGCCCCTGATCGAGTATAACAAAGTTTCCTGATCGAGTATAACAAAGTCCCCTGATCAAGGTTAACAAAGTCCCCTGAACGAGTATAACAAAGTCCCCTGATCGAGTATAACAAAGTCCCCTAATCGGGTATAACAAAGGCCCCTGATCGAGTATAACAAAGTTTCCTGATCGAGAAAAACAAAGCCCCCTGATCGAGTATAACAAAGACCCCTGATCGAGTATAACAAAGTCCCCTGGTCGAGTATAACAAAGGCCCCTTATCGAGTTTAACAAAGGCCCCTCATCGAGTATAACAAAGTTCCCTGTTCGAGTATAACAAACTCCCCTGGTCGAGTATAACAAAGGCCCCTGATGGAGTTTAACAAAGGCCCCTCATCGAGTATAACAAAGTCCCTGGTCATGGTATAACAAAAGGCCCTAATCGAATATAACAAAAGGCGCCTGAACAGGTATAACAAAAACCCCTGATCGAGTATAACAAGTTCCCTGATCGAGTATAACAAGCCCTGATCGAGGTTTAACAAAAGTCCCTAATCGAGAATAACAAAGTTCCATGATCGAGTATAACAAAGCCCCCTGATCAAGTACAACAAAGGCCCCTAATCGAGTATAACAAAGACCCTGATCGAGTATAACAAAGTCCCCTGATCGAGTATAACAAAGTCCGTATAACCCCCTGATCGAGTATAACAAAGTCCCCTGATCGAGTATAACAAAGTCGCCTGAACGATTATAACAAAGTCCCCTATTCGAGTATAACAAAGTCCTCTGATCGAGTATAAAAATGACCCCTAATCGAGTATAACAAAGTCCCCTCATCCAGTATAACAAAGTCCCCTGATCGAGTATAACAAAGCCCCCTCATCGAGAATAACAAAGTCCCCTCATCGAATATAACAAAGTCCCCTCATCGAGTATAACAAAGTCCCCTGATCGAGTATAACAAAGTCCCCTGATCGAATATAACAAAGTCCCCTGAACGAGTATAACAAACTCACCTGGTCGAGTATAACAAAGTCCCCTGATCGAGTATAACAAAGTCCCCTGATCGAGTGTAACAAAGTCGCCTGAACGATTATAACAAAGTCCCCTATTCGAGTATAACAACGTCCCCTGATCGAGTATAAAAATGGCCCCTAATCGAGGATAACAAAGTCCCCTGAACGATTATAACAAAGGACCCTGATCGAGTATAACAAAGTTTCCTGATCGAGTAAAACAAAGCCCCCTGATCGAGTATAACAAAGTTCCCTAATCGAGTATAACAAAGTCTCCTGTTCGAGTATAACAAAGGCCCCTGATCGAGTTTAACAAAGTCCCCTGGTCGAGTATAACAAAGGCCCCAGATCGAATATAACAAAGGCGCCTCAACGAGTATAACAAAGCCCCCTCATCGAGTATAACAAAGTTCCCTGATCGAGTATAACAAAGTCCACTGATCGAGAATAACAAAGTCCCATGATCAAGTATAACAAAGGCCCCTGATCGAGTATAACAAAGACCCCTGGTCGAGTATAATAAAGTCCCCTGATCGAGTAAAACAAAGGCCCCTGCTCGAGTATAACAAAGGCCCCTGATCGAGTATAACAAAGTCCCCTGGTCGAGTATAATAAAGTCCCCTAATCGAGTATAACAAAGGCCCCTGATCGAGTATAACAAAGTCCCATAATCGAGAATAAGAAAGTCCCCCCTTCCAATATAAGAAAGTCCCCTGATCGAGTATAAGAAAGTCCCCTCATCGAGTATAACAAAGTCCCCTGATCGAGTATAACAAACTCCCTTGGACGAGTATAACAAAGTCCACTGATCGAGTATAACAAAGTCCCCTGATCGAGTATAACAAAGTCGCTTGAACGATTATAACAAAGTCCCCTATTCGAGTATAACAAAGTCCCCTGATCGAGTATAAAAATGGCCCCTAATCGAGTATAAAAATGTCCCCTGATTGAGTATAACAAAGTCCCCTGATCGAGTATAACAAAGTCCCCTGATCGAGTATAACAAAGTCCCTGAACGATTATAACAAAGGCCCCTGATCGAGTAAAACAAGGTTCCCTGATAGAGTATAACAAAGCCCCCTCATCGAGTATAACAAAGTCCCCTGATCGAGAATAACAAAGTCCCCTGATCGAGTATAACAAAGGCCCCTGATCGAGTTTAACAGAGGCCCATGATCGAGTATAACAAAGTCCCCTGGTCGAGTATAACAAAGGCCCCTCATCGAGTTTAACAAAGGCCCCTCATCGAGTATAACAAAGTCCCCTGGACGAGTATAACAAACTCCCCTGGTCGATTATAACAAAGGCCCCTGATCAAGTATAACAAAGCCCCCTGATCGAGTATAACAAAGCCCCCTCATCGACTATAACAAAATCCCCTGATCAAGTGTAACAAAGTCCCCTGAACGAGTAGAGCAAAGTCCCCTCATCGAGTTTAACAAAGGCCCCTCATCGAGAATAACAAAGGCCTTTGATCGAGTTTAACAAAGGCCCCTATTCGAGTATAACAAAGTCCCCTGATCGAGTATAACAAAGTCCCCTGAACGAGTATAACACAGTCTCATCATCGAGTATAACAATGTCCTCTCATCGAATATAACAATGTCTCCTGATCGAGTATAACAAAGTCCCCTCATGGAGTATAACAAAAGCCCTTCATCGAGTATAACAAAGTCCCCTGATCGAGTATAACAAAGTCCCCTGATCGAGTATAACAAAGTCCCCTGAACGATTATAACAAAGGCCCCTGATCCGTCTATAACAAAGCCCCTGATCTGAGTATAAAGCACCCTCATCGAGTATAACAAAATTACCTGATCCAGGATTTAACGAGGTCCCTGAACAGGTATAACAAAGTCCTGTTCGAGTATAACAAAGTCCCTAATCGAATATGAGAGCTAGTCGAGGTATAACAAAGTTTCCTGATCAGTAAAACAAAGCCCCTGATCAGGTATAACAAAGACCCCTGATCGAGTATAACAAAGTCCCCTGATCGAGTATAACAAAGTCCCCTGAACGATTATAACAAAGGCTCCTGATCGAGTATAACAAAGTTTCCTAATCGAGTAAAACAAAGCCCCCTGATCGAGTATAACAAAGTCTCCTAATCGAGTATAACAAAGTCCCCTGATCGAGTATAACAAAGGCCCCTGATCGAGTATAACAAAGGCCCCTCATCGAGTATAACAAATTCTCCTGATCGAGTATAACAATCTCCCCTGGACGAGTATAACAAAGTCCCCTGATCGAATATAACAAAG
>NW_024757100.1:0-12814 GCF_018991925.1 Homarus americanus
TCATTGTACTTCGTTTCAGTTACGTATTGCTGATTACCTGACAATCTTAAGTTACTTGAATTATCTGAGTTCCTTAAGTTACCTGTGTCATGAGTTACCAGACAAACGAGTTCCATAAGTTCCTTGAATTACCTGAGTAAGTTACCTGACATACTTGGAGTTAACTAAGTTACCGGTCGTTGTTCCGTGACCTCCCACGACCTCGCTCATTGTTGGAAACTTGAGAAAAAACACAGTTATATTTGAGGTCCACATATTGTTGTTACCCTCGGCAGGTCAAGGTCAAGTGCCAGATCCAGTATGGGGAGGAGGTGGTAGATCTAGTAGGGAGGGAGGGTGGGGGCAGATCTTGGTTGGGGAGGAGGAGGTGGTAGATCTAGGAGGGAGGTGGTAGATCTCTGGTAGGGGAGGGAGGTGGTAGATCTGGTGGGGAGGGTGGTAGATCTGGTAGGGAGGGTGAGTGATGAATCTGTGGAGGGAGGGTGGTAGATCTGTGGGGAGGGTGGTAGATCTAGGAGAGGTGGTAGATCTAGTAAGAGTGAATCTAGTAGGGAGGAGGGCGAGGCAGATCTGGTGGGGAGGGGGTGGTAGATCTAGTAGGGAGGAGGCGGGGCAGATCTGGTAGGGGAGGGTGGTAGATCTAGTAGAGGAGGGAGGGTTGGGGACTAGGTGGGGAGTTTGCCAGATCTAATAGGAGAGAGGTGGTAGATCCCGCTGAGGAAGGGTAGGGTGAGGGGGTCGTTAACACTGACACAATGTCCCAATTAGGGGTGGGTCGTGAATCCAATCTGTGTGTGAATAGTAGTAGGTCATATATGTGTGTGTGTGTGTGTGTCTGTCTGTCTGATTGTCTGTGTGTGTGTGTTGTGTGTGTGTGAGAGAGCCATTCCACCTGGTCAATGTTAATACAGCTATACCATTTTCATAGTCACGGACCAACACTCTCCTCACGTTTGACCTAAGCGGGGTATCGAACCCGTGTCGCATCACCGGAATACCAAATAAACAACCAAACGCATTTAACATCGCCGCTAAACTTAACACCGAGGCGACTTCTTGTAGCTGTGATTTTGGTGTTAAATAACGCGTCGAAAAGTGAACGGTAATATTGGAAAGAAGCCATTTGTACAAGATGCCCCAGTTTGATTCTCCGTTCTCTATGGTTAGTCAGTGGTATAGAAAACGTTGACTTCGTTGTTTATGTTTTGGAGGAATAAACGACCACAAGTCATTAATTTTAAGTTTTGGTGGAATTTAAATGAAAAAAAAACAGCCGTAGACAAGTAGATAGCTCTCTCTCTCTCCTCTCTCTCTCTCTCTCTCTCTCTCGACAAAACTTTGCAATATTGTTTTAGTGAAACTTTACTTCTTTTGCAGTGTGTGTGTGTGTGGAGAGAGATTAAAGGGGAAGTTTGTATGTCTCCCTAAATTCCTTCTCCTTCCCCCATCTACTCCCTTCCTACTCACCCCTGTTTGTGGGAGGGAGAGGTGTAGATCCTCCACTCCAGCCTTGGCGACAACACAGCTCATTATTCAAGGTAACCCCCCTCTTCTTTCCTCTCTCCTCCACCTTATGCCCTCCCTTTTTCCCTTCCCTCCTTCCCTCCTTCCACATTCCTCTCTGTTCATCCTCCCTTTCTACCCCAAGAGAGGAATGCCACCGAGGGAAGTGACTGATTGGTGACTTAAGTGACTGACTGTATAAATCGACTGATGGCTAAGTGAGTGATGAGTGACTCAAAAAATTGACTTAATGACTTGAGTGACTTAAATTAACTCAATGACTCCACGTACGAGACAAACACCGACATCCCTTCTAGGAAATGACTTGGTGACTCGTTTAAAGATTAGTGACTGTGTGAGACAGTCTGACAGTGACTGTGGGAGTGTGGGAGACAGTCTGACAGTGACTGTGTGAGTGTGGAAGACAGTCTGACAGTGACTTTGAGTGTGGGAGACAGTCTGACAGTCTCCCAGTTTTCCTTCAGGGGTGAGTGACTGGCAGATATGTCACCAATTAGTAATAAGTCCCTGCTTGTGGACGACTGTACCAGCCTGACTCCTGGTAGTGAAGTTCGAGGTTAATGTGACGGTGTTGGTGCATTAACCGGGTCTGAATACAGTGGTTAATGTGACGGTGTTGGTGCATTAACCGGGTCTTAATACTGTGGTTAATGTGACGGTGTTGGTGCGTTAACCGGGTCGTAATACAGTGGTTAATGTGACGGTGTTGGTGCATTAACGGGTCATAACTCAGTGGTTAATGTGACGGTGTTGGTGCATTAACCGGGTCGTAACTCACAGTGGATAACAATAATAAATAATTTGTGATGTGTGTGTGTGATGACTTAATCTTGATCCATACCTAACTCATTATCTCTTGACAATAAAAATCCCCCAAAGAAGAAAAGAAAATGTTATCGGCCATTATCACTTATTAACTATCAAGGCCAGAGGAAGCGAGTCGGTTAAACTCAGTCCTTCCTCACTCTTACGCCTTTCCTCACTAACACACAGTAAAAAGAAAAAAAGACCCTCAGTGTTATTTAATCTTGAACGTATCTCTAATTTACGTTCACCATCTCTAATTACCTTCTCCGTTATTACTGTAGTCGATAAGGCCAGTCGTTAATTCGTTTACATCTTAATAACACACCAAGTCAGGCGTTAAAGAAGAGGTAAATGTATCTTAGTTTCCCTGTAATATTAACCAAAGAAAACAGGTCGTCTCTTAGTTTTGCCATCACTTGGGTTTTTGATTTTTGAGGCACGTGATCAACAGTACTAGAATACCTATCTCATTAACTACCCAATTTAACAAGCTAGGGCTATCACTGGATCTAATTACTTATGTTGTATGTATAAGGGATAACTCAAAGGGTTTTATATAGGGCTCTTTGTTACCTGTGTGCAATATATAGTGTTTTAGTGGAGAGTTAAGTGAGTTCTGTGGTGATTATTATTTTTAGTTTGGATTCACAACGATTCGTAAGTTTGATTTTCCCGGTTAGTAAGATTTGTGATTTAATGTAACTTGTTGACTTGATAAAATATAAAAATGACTGGAAATAAGATATAAATGCCTTGATTAGATACTTATTAACCTAGATTATTGTAACTTACACAAGCTAGATTAACCTATCCTAACGTAGCCTAAGCTAATCTAACGATCATAGGTTACAGATTAGGTTATGTTACAATAGTTTAGGTTAATTTAGTTCGACTGTTCTTAGGTTAATTTAGGTTAGTTTAGATTTGGTTAGGTTAAATTAGGTTAGGCTACGTTTAGGTTTGGTTAGGTTGGGTTGGGTTGGGTTAGGTTGGTTTGGGTTAGGTTAGGTTAAGGTTAGGTTAGGTTAGGTTGGGTTAGGTTGGGTTAGGTTAGGTTAGGTTAGTTGAAATATGAAAAACTCAGCTCGCGGTCTTGTTTGTGGTAATACAATCCAACATTAATTACCTGGGAAGGACGTCAGACGGATTCTCAGGTGGTTGACGACACAATGTTACCTCCCACACACGTCTGATACACTCTACCTCCATTACCGTTTTTTATCTCCATCCGGATTTATTACTTGCTGGGATGACGTCATTAATTGTTTCGATGGTGTGAAATACTGTACAGAGGTGTGTGTGTGTGTGTGTGTGTGTGTGTGTGTGTGTGTGTGTGTGTGTGTGTGTGTGTGTGTGTGTGTGTGTGTGTGTGTGTGTGTGTGTGTGTGTGTGTGTGTGTGTGTGTGTGTGTGTGTGTGTGTGTGTGTGTGTGTGTCCTGCTGACTACTGTAACATACACTGGGGTCGTGCTGACGGCTGTGACGCTCTCTGCTGACGGGTTATTTGTAGTGTCAGCCAGGCAGAACACAGCCCGGCGTACCCAGGCCAGAGCAGGTCACTTATCCTCCAGTGAACACTAACAAAAAAACACTTAAATAATTATAAAGGTTTTATTGGCAGTACAGTAACTTAATTGTTGGAAGTATTTACCTTCATAATAATAATAATAATAATAATAAGGGTATAGCAACAACAATAATAATAATAATAGCAGCAACAACAACAACATCAACAACAATGATAATAAATATAAATAATAAATACAATAATAATAGTAATGATAATAATAAAAATAATAATAAACTGCCAACTGTGGCAATAAGATAGATAGATAGTCACAAACATACCGCTAAGGTGGTGAGTAAATGACTTATTCTCCTCCTTCTCCTCATTTACTTATCTCCATCTTTTTTCTTCCTATTCCTTCTCCTAATTTTCTTCTCTCTCCTCTTCCTTCCTCTTCCTCATTATCTCTCCTCTCCCCCTCCTTCCTTCACTTCAATTCCTCTTCTCTTCCTCCGCCTCCTCCTCCCACGTGTTCAAGGCCAATGCTTTTAATAAGAGAAAATTTATCAAACGGTAAAAATTATTTGGAAAAAAGACGAAAATTTTAAGAAAAATTCAATTGTCTGCAAATTGGTCCATTGTGGGATTTGGACCGGGGCGTTTGTGGTCCAGTGTCAGAGATGGACCGCGTGACACTCCCCCCTGACACTCTTCTGGCACTTTCTGACACTCCCTGCCACTTTCTCTCCCATGGCACTTTCTCATATATCCCCTGACACCCCTGACACTTCCCTGACACTTTCCCTGACACTTTCCCTGACTCTCCCCTGACACAACCCCCTGTGTGTGTGTGTGTGTGTGTCAGGGGAAGGATGATGGATCGCTACCTATACTGAGTTGATGCTCTCTCTCGTGTTTATCAGTTTGTTCGTTTGTTTTTGTTTACGAAGACTTAGCAGGAGGAGGATGAAGGGAGGAGGAACGAGAAGATTGAACGAAGGAGGAGAAGGAAAGAGGGAAGGGCGTGAAAAGGAGAAGAAGAGAAGAAGAGATGGAAGGCGGCGAATGGGAGACGGAAAAGAAAAAGAGAAAGAGAGAAGAGGAGAAAGAGAGAAGAGGAGAAAGAAGAGAGAAGGAAGGAAAGAAAAGGCGAAAGAGAAAATGAATAGAGAAGTAAGGGAAGAAAGAAGAGAGGGCGAAGGAGGAGAAAGAAGAGGAATAATGACGAGAGAACGAAAGAGAAGGCGGGGAAGAAGGAAATGGAAGGAGAAAAGGAGGAGGCGAAAGGTGTGAAAGAGAGGAAGCATATGGTCTTTTAACGAGAGGAAAAGATCAGGCGAGGTGTACAGGTATCTCTCTCTCTCTCTCTCTCTCTCTCTCACTCCGTTCCGTCATCATCATCACTATTTTTTCACCTTCATATTTTCTCACAATTGGTCGCTGGCTGCCCACCACACTCTCAGACCAGACTTGTTCTTGCTCTGTTTACATTGAGTCTGTGTTAGCTCACCCACCCCCACCCACCCTCCTTCACCCACCCCACCCACCCTCCTTCACCCACCCCCCACCCCCTCCTTCACCCACCCCCCACCCACCCTCCTTCATTCACCCCCACCCCCACACGACAAGCGACGCGTCTCCTACCTATAACACATGAGCTTAAACTGATATTGTTTTTCCTAATAGCACGCTTGTTTTAGTTCTTTTATTATTATTTTTAATGTTTTTTGTTTGTTTTTTTCGTCCGATTTGAGTACACGGTGATGGGGTTGGTTGATTTGCGTCTCCGTGCGTCCGTCAGTCATGTTTGCGTTCGTTTTTGTGTCATTTGCGTCACGTGTTATTTTTGTGTAAGGTAATTTGTCTCCCTGAGTGATTGGTCGTGTTTCAGTACAGGAGTTACAGGAGGAAAGAAAGTTTTGTAATTTGATTTATTTTTTGCGAAATTGAAATACATAGAAGTCTGTCTAGTTTTATTATTGTTATTATTATTATTATTATTATTATTATTATTATTATTATTTATTATTATTATTAGTAGTAGTAGTAGTAGTAGTAGTAGTAGTAGTAGTATTGTTTATATTATTATAATTATTATTATTATTATTATTATTATTTTTATTATTATTGTTTATATTATTATTATTATTATTATTATTAGTAGTAGTAGTAGTAGTAGTAGTAGTATATTGTTAATAATATTATATTATTATTATTATTATATATATATATTATTAATAATATATATATATTATTATTATTAATATTATTATTATTTTTATTATTATTGTTAAATATTATTATTATTATTATTATTATTATTATTATTATTATTATTATTATTATTATTATTATTATTTACTTTATGAAGGAAATAATCAGAATATAATCAATATCAATCACACACACACACACATATATATATATATATATATATATATATATATATATATATATATATATATATATATATATATATATATATATTACAATAAAAACAACTTATTTATTTTTCAAAGGTTAACCAGTAGAAAATACCAATAGATAGTGAGAGTGTATTGTAGTTTGTGGTGATAGTGACGGTGATAGTGACTTAGATAATGACTGGTTTTGGGTGTAATAATGACTGATGGTGACAATAAGAGTGACGGAATGATTGAAACAGTGTCAGTGATGGTGAGTGATGATGACTGATAGTGACATAGTGACAGTGACAATAATTGACACAGTGATAGTGACAGATAATGACAATGACTGAGAATGAGAGAGAGAGAGAGAGTGAAACAATGACAGTGATGTGGAGGAAAGTGTGTGTGAGAGGCGAGAGAGAGAGAGAGAGAGAGAGAGAGAGAGAGAGAGAGAGAGAGAGAGAGAGTAACAGTGACAGTGAAAGTGAGTGGCAGTGACAGTCAGAGTGAGACAGTAGTTACTCTCCTGGTGTGGTCAGCCTGCGGCCACGGTCTCTTCCTGTTCCTCTCCGAGATGCGGTTGTGGTGCGGGTCAAAGCCCTCCTCCTCCTCCTGCCGCAGGGTCTGTCGTCTTCTTCCTTCTTCTCCTCCCCCTTCTGCCGCAGCTCCTTTTTCCTCCTCCTCCTTCTGCCGCAGCTTGTCTTCCTTCTTCCCCTTCTTCCGCAGCATATGTCCTCCTCCTCCTCCTCCTCCTTCTGCCGCAGCTTATGTCTTCCTCTTCTTCCTCCTTCTGAAGCTTATGCCCCTTCCTCCTGCAGCAGCATATGTCCTCCTCCTCCTCCTGTCCATCTCCTGCAGCAGCTATTCTTCCTCCTGCAGCTTATGCCCTTCTTCCTCCCCAGCAGCTATGCCCTCTTCCTCCTGCAGCAGCTTATGTCCTCCTCCTCCTCCTCGTCCATCTCCTGCAGCAGCTATGCCCCTTCCTCCTGGCAGCTTATGCCCTTCCTCCTGCAGCAGCATATGTCCTCCTCCTCCTCCATCTCCTGCCGCAACTTATGCCCTCTTCCTCCTGCAGCAGCTTATGCCCTCTTCCTCCTGCAGCAGCATATGTCCTCCTCCTCCATCTCCTGCCGCAACTTATGCCCTCCTGCCGCAGCCTAGGTCCTCCTCCTCCTCCTCCTCCATCTCCTGCAGCAGCTTGTGCCCTCCTGCCGCAGCCTAGGTCTTCCTCCTCCTCCTCCTCCCAGTATTCTTCTTCCTGTAGGTCAACGTAACGAGTGTGCCGTTGTGAAGCATTGTTGTGATTAGTGAGGACAGACTGCCGTTACTGTTGACATCTGCTCTTACCTGTTATCTGTTGAGTTGATGTTACCTGTTGTGTTGTTACCTGTTGCTGTTATTTGTTGTGATGCTGTGTTACTGTTACCTGTTGTGTTGCGTTGTTATTTGTTGTGATGCTGTGTTACTGTTACTTGTTGTGCTGTGCTGTGCTGTGTTGTTACCTGTTGTGTTGTGCTGTGTTGTTGTTACCTTTTGCTGTTATTTGTTGTGATGCTGTGTTACGTTACCTGTTGTGCTGTGCTGTGTTACTGTTACCTGTTGTGTGTGTTGTTACCTGTTGCTGTATTTGTTGTGATGCTGTGTTACTGTTACTTGTTGTGCTGTGCTGTGTTGTTGTTACCTGTTGTGTGTTGCGTTGTTACCTTTTGCTGTTATTTGTTGTGATGCTGTGTTACTGTTACCTTGTGTTGTGCTGTGCTGTCTTGTTTTGCTGTTATATATTGTGTTGTGTTATTTTGCTGATATGTTGGGTTGTATTGTTGGTGTTACCTGTTGTGTTGTTTATCTGTTGTGTTGTATTGTGTTGCTATTACCTGTTGTGTTGTGTTGCTGTTACCTGTTGTGTTGCTGTTATCTGCTGTGTTGTGTTGTTGTTACCTGTTGTGTTGTGTTGCTGTTACCTGTTGTGTTGTGTTGCTGTTATCTGTTGGGTTGTGTTGCTGTTATCTATTGTGTTGTGTTGCTGTTATCTATTGTGCTGTGGTTACCTGTCGTGTTGTATTGCTGTTATCTGTTGTGTTGTGTTGTGTTGTTGTTATCTGTTGTGTTGTATTGCTGTTATCTGTTGTGTTGTGTTGCTGTTATCTGTTGGGTTGTGTTGTTATCTGTTGTGCTGTGGTTACCTGTTGTGCTGTGTTGTTATCTGTTGTGTTGTGTTGTGTTGCTGTTATATGTTGTGTTGTGTTGCTGTTATCTGTTGTGCTGTGTTACCTTTGTCGTTGTGTTGCGGTTACCTGTTGTGTTGTATTGCTGTTATCTGTTGGGTTGTGTTGTGTTGCTGTTATCTGTTGTGTTGTATTGCTGTTATCTGTTGTGTTGTGTTGCTGTTATCTGTGGGTTGTGTTGCTGTTATCTGTTGTGCTGTGGTTACCTTGTCGTGTTGTGTTGCGGTTACCTGTCGTGTTGTATTGTTGTTATTCGTTGTGTTGTGTTGTGTTGTTATCTGTTGTGTTGTATTGCTGTTATCTGTTGTGTTGTGTTGCTGTTATCTGTTGGGTTGTGTTGCTGTTATCTGTTGTGCTGTGAGGTTACCTGTTGTGCTGTGTTGCTATCTGTTGTGTTGTGTTGTGTTGCTGTTATATGTTGTGTTGTGTTGCTGTTATCTGTTGTGCTGTGGTTACCTTTGTCGTTGTGTTGCGGTTACCTGTTGTGTTGTATTGCTGTTATCTGTTGGGTTGTGTTGCTGTTATCTGTTGTGCTGTGGTTACCTTGTCGTGTTGTGTTGCGGTTACCTGTTGTTGTTGCGGTTATCTGTTGTGTTGTGTTGCAGTTATATGTTGTGGTTACCTGTTGTGTTGTGTTGCGGTTATCTGTTGTGTTGTGGTTACCTGTTGTGTTGCGGCTACCTGTTGTGTTGTGTTGGTGATATCTCGTGTTGTGTTGTGTTTCCTGTTGTGTTGTGGTACCTGTGTGTTGCGGTTATCTGTTGTGTTGTGGTTACCTGTTGTGTTGCGGTTATCTGTTGTGTTGTGTTACTGTTACACGTTGTGTTGTGGTTACCCGTTGTTGTACTACTGTTGCTGTTATCTGTTGTGTTGTGTTGCTGTTATCTGTTGTGTTGCTGTTATCTGTTGTGTTGTGTTGTGTTGTGTTGCTGTTATCTGTTGTGTTGTGTTGTGCTGTTGTTACCTGTTGTGCTGTGTTGTGTTGCTATCTGTTGTGTTGCTGTTATCTGTTGTGTTGCTGTTATCTGTTGTGTTGTGTTGTGTTGCTGTTATCTGTTGTGTTGCTGTTATCTGTTGTGTTGCTGTTATCTGTTGTGTTGCTGTTATCTGTTGTGTTGTGTTGTGTTGCTTATCTGTTGTGTTGTGTTGCTGTTATCTGTTGTGTTGTGTTGCTGTTATCTGTTGTGTTGTGTTTGTTGTTGTTACCTGTTGTGTTGTGTTGCTGTTATCTGTTGTGTTGTGTTGCTGTTATCTGTTGTGTTGTGGTGTTGTTGTTACCTGTTGTGTTGTGTTGCTGTTATCTGTTGTGTTGTGTTGCTGTTATCAGTTGTGTTGTGTTGCTGTTATCTGTTGTGTTGTGTTGTGTTGTTGTTACCTGTTGTGTTGTGTTGCTGTTATCTGTTGTGTTGTGTTGTTGTTACCTGTTGTGTTGTGTTGCTGTTCATTAATGCTCTCTTTGTGATGTGTTCTAAGACTCATTACTGTGTGCTCTGTCTATAAAAACATAAACAAAATCAATAACAACAATAATACTGACGATAATAATAATAATAATAATAATGATAATAATAATAATAATAATAATAATAACAATAATAATAACAATAATAATAATAATAGACGATGATAATAATAATAATAATAATAGGCTAATAATGATAATAATGATAATAATAATAATAATAATAATAATAATAATAATAATGATACTAATAATAACGATAATAATAATAATAATAATAATAATAATACAAATAATAATAATAATAATAATACAAATAATAATCAAACACAATAATAATAACAATAATAATAAATAAACAATAACAATAACGAGAATAATAATAATAATAATAATAATAATAATAATATTAATTATGATAATAATAATAATTATAATGAGACAAAACCTGTATGAAGAGGTAAGATAGGAGTTTATAGTAGAGTCTATAGGAGGGAAGATGGTAGCATATTCTCGAGGGTGAAGATAACACTGTATATTAACACAGGCTAGTACAAGTGTAGTATATAAACACCAATGAGTGTTACAGCTTTATTTTACTAGTTCAATAGGGGAATTAATGGCGGGGGGGTTCGTACATAGTGTATGATAGACTATGATATTTCGTATAACCTAACCTCACAAATAGAATGGGCACTTTCACTAAGTCGATCGTTGGGGAGGTTCAGGATCACTGCACTTCTACCGCCTACACAGCCAGCACTTACTGTTACATCGTTCAGTTGACAGCACTGTGTCGATGGACCCGGCTGAGACCTCGTTACACTTAGTGGCGGACTTCTTTCGAGCGAGACTGGGGACGTCGTTGCTGGCCCTTCTTGGTTACAAGACTCTCTGTCGTGAGGCCCGTTACAGGTCCTATATATTGGAAGAAGAGCCGGCAGATGACCACTAATGCTGACTGGGTGCTCTTGACCTAGTTGTTGGGGTCGTGTGACAGGGGTGCTGGCTGATTTGTAGTTCCTTGACTTGCAAGGTCATGACCCCGGCTTGAGCTGATCGGGCGGCGGCGAGGGGTCCCCTTGCACTTGTCCTCGCTAATGTAAGGTCAGGTCTGGACTTTTTATTAGCTGTAAGTTGTTGTATATATTGGAGGAAGAGCCGGCAGGTGGCCTCTCCTGCTGACTGGGTGCCTCTTGACCTAGTTGTTGGGGCCGTGTGACAGGGGTGCTGGCTGATTTGTAGTTCCTTGACTTGCAAGGTCATGACCCCGGGTTGAGCTGATTTGGCGGCGGCGAGGGGTCCACCTTGCATTTGACCTCCCTAATGTCGGGTCAGGTCAGAGCTGTAAGCTGTGGTCTGATAAACCATCATTACACACCAATAATAACGACAATAACTACAATAATAACAATAACAACAATACCAATAACAACAATACCAATAACAAATAATAACAATATATTACTACTACTACTACTAATAATAATAATTTATTATTTTTTATTTATTTATTGGGCACTCCCACATCCTTGTGTAGGTGAAGCAGAAGCGTTTATAGCGCCCAACAGGGAAGCATGCTAAGTTCATGCTTCTTATGGTCTCACGAGTTAAGGGCGTAGAAGAACATAAGAAAAATAAGGAGTCTGCATAGGCCGGTTGTCCGTGCATGGCAGCTCCTGTCGAGATTACTACCACTCTCTATCATCCATGAATCTATCTAGCCTCCTTTGAAACTTTCCAGAGTTCCCGCACTTACTACAAAGTTGCTGTTGCTTGTTCCACTCGTCCACCAATTCATTTTTGAACCAGTTTCTTCCTATCTTCCTCCTAAACCTAAACTTATCCAACTTGAATCCGTTGTCCGAGTCCTATCCTGCTCGGATATTATAAAACTTTATCTATATCCCCTTTATTGATTCCTTTCACCCACTTAAATACTTCTATCATATCTCCCCGCACTCTTCGTCTTTCAAGGAATGCAAGTTGTTTCTTTTAACCTATCCTGATATGGAAGGTTTCTAAGTCCCTGAATCATTTTGTCATTCTTCGCTGCACCGACTCTAGTGAATTTATATCCATTCTATAATAGGGCACCAGAACTGAACCGCATAATCGAGGTGCGGCCTACTAGCGCAAGATATAGCGCAATAAGACCTCTGCACTCTTGTTACTTACACTTCTAGATATAAACCCAATACTCTGTTTGCCTTATTTCGAACATTAACGCACTGTTTTTATAGGCCGTAGGTCCGGGCTTACAAGTACCCCTAGGTCTCTTTCACAAGTCGACTTCTCTAGGTTGATGTTGTTCAGGCTGCATACATTATAAGTATTTGTTCTTCCAATATTAAGTACGCTGCACTTGCTGGTGTTGAATTTCATTTGCCATTTTCAGACCACCCCTGCAGTTTATTTAGATCCTCCTGTAATGCATTTGCATCCTGCCCTGAATTAATCTGCCGCCCTATTTTGGTGTCATCCGCAAACTTGCTTTGTCACTGCTGATCCCAGCAGTCAAGGGCGTAGCCTGAAGAGTCAGTGGTTTATGTCATCAAGTTATTGGAAGCTCCAACAACTTTCCCTGAATACGAATCCGCAACTTTCGATTTACAACAGGTACCTACTTTACTGCTAGGTGAACAGGACTAATGGGGCTAGGAAGTGTCCAAACAACTTCCACCGGCCCGAATCGAACCTGTGACATTCCTACGAGAGGCAAGAAATTCACCGCATCTACCACCAGTCCCCAATAATAATAATAATAATAATAATAATAATACTACTACTAATAATAATAATAATAAAATAATAACAATAATAAACAAATAATAACAACAATAATAATAATAAATAATAACACCAATAAATAAATAATAAAC
>NW_024757101.1:0-21968 GCF_018991925.1 Homarus americanus
GGGAGTGTTAGGGTATCAGGGAGTGACAGAGGTGCCTGGAGGTGTAGTGGGTACCTGGGGTGTCAGAGGTGTACCTGGGGGTGTCAGGGTGTACCTGTGAGTGTCAGAGATGTGCCTGGGGTGTCAGAGGTGTATCTGGGAGTGTTGGACGTGTGCCTGGGGAGAATCGGAGGTGCCTGGGAGTGTCAGAGGTGTGCCTGGGAGTGTCAGAGGTGTGCCTGGGTGTCAGAGATGTGCCTGGGAGTGTCAGAGGGTGTGTCTGGGAGTGTTGGACGTGGCCTGGGAGTGCCTGGGGTGTGCCTGGGGAGTGTCAGGGGTGTACCTGGGGTGTCTGGAGGTGTGCCTGGAGTGTCAGAGGTGTGCCTGGGGAGTGTCAGAGGTGTGCCTGGGAGTGTCAGGGGTTGTACCTGGGAGTGTCTGGGGTGTGCCTGGGATGTCAGAGGTGTGCCTGGGAGTGTCTGGGGTGTGCCTGGCAGTGTCTGAAGTGTGCTGGCAGTGTCTGAGGTGTGCCTGGCAGTGTCAGCGGTGTGCCTGGGAGTGTCAGCGGTGTGCCTGGGAGTGTTAGAGGTGTATCTGGGAGTGTCAGAGGTGTACCAGGAATGTCAGTGGTGTGCCTGGGTGTCCAGAGGTGTGCCTGGGAGTGTCAGAGGTGTGCCTGGGGTGTCAGGGGTGTGCCTGGGGAGTGTCAGGGTGTGCCTGGGGTGTCGAGGTGTACCTGGTGTGTGAGGTGTGCCTGAGTGAAGGTGTGCTCAGAGTGTGCGGTGTGCTGGGTGTCTGGGGTGACACAGGAGTGTCTGGTGTGCCTAGGTGTCAGAGGTGTGCCTGGGGGTGTCAGGGGTGCCAGAGTGTCTGGGGTTGCCTGGGGTGTCAGGTGTGCCTGGGGTGTCAGAGGTGTGCCAGGGAGTGTCTGAGGGTGTGCCTGGGGTGTCAGGTGTGCCTGGGATTGTCGGGAGGTGTACCTGGCAGTGTCTGGAGTGTGCCTGGCGGTGTCTGGTGTGCCTGTGTCAGAGGGTGCCTGGGGTGTCAGAGGTGTGCCTGGGGTGTCAGAGGTTGGTGCCTGGGGGTATCCAGGGGTGTCAGGGTGTGCCTGGGGTGTCAGAGGTGTGCCTGGGGTGTCGGAGGTGTGCCTGCAGTGTGAGTGTACCTGGGTGTGCCTGGGGTGTGCCTGCAGTGTCTGGGGTGCAAGTGTCTGGGGTGTGCCTGGAGTCTCAGGGTGTGCCTGGGGGTGTCAGAGGTGTGCCTGGGAGTGTCAGGGTGTACCAGGGAGTGTCTGAGGTGTGCCTGGGGAGTGTCAGAGGGTGTGCCTGGGAGTGTCAGGTGTGCCTGGCAGTGTGGGTGTGCCTGGCAGTGTCAGCGGTGTGCCTGGGAGTGTCACCGGTGTTCCTGGGGAGTGTTGAGGTGTATCAGGGGTGACAGAGGTACCTGCGAGTGTCAGTGGAGTGCCTGGGAGTGTCAGAGGTGTACCTGGGAGTGTCAGAGGTGTACCTGTAGTGTCAGAATGTGCCTGGGGTGTCAGGGGTGTATCTGGAAGTGTTGGTGTGCCTGGGAGAATCGGAGGTGTGCCTGGGTGTCAGAGGTGTGCCTGGGAGTGTCAGAGGTGTGCCTGGGAGTGTCAGAGATGTGCCTGGGGAGTGTCAGGGTGTATCTGGAAGTGTTGGACGTGTGCCTGGGAGTGCCTGGGGTGTGCCTGGGGAGTGTCTGGGGTGTACCTGGGGTGTCTGGGGTGTGCCTGGAGTCTCAGAGGTGTGCCTGGGACAGGGTGTGCCTGGGAGTGTCAGGGGTGTGCCAGAGTGTCTGGGGTGTGCCTGGGACTGTCAGAGGTGTGCCTGGGAGTGTCGTAGGTGTGCCTGGCAGTGTCTGGAGTGTACCTGGCAGTGTCTGGGGTGTGCCTGGCAGTGTCAGCGGTGTGCCTGGGAGTGTCAGGTGTGCCTGGAGTGTTAGAGGTGTATCAGGGGAGTGTCAGAGGGTGTGCCAGGGGAATGTCAGTGGAGTACCTGGGAGTGTCAGAGGGTGTACCTGGGGTGTCAGAGGTGTGCCTGGGAGTGTTAGAGTGTGCCTGGGGTGTCAGAGGTACCTGGGAGTGTCGGAGGTGTACCTGCGAGTGTGAGAGATGTGCCTGGGTGCCTGGGGTGTGCCTGGGTGTTCTGGGGTGTGCCCTGGGGTGTCTGGGTTGTGCCTGGAGTCTCAGAGGTGTGCCTGGGAGTGTCGAGAGGTGTGCCTGGGGGTGTCAGAGTGTGCCAGGGTGTCAGGGGTGTGCCTGGGAGTGTCGGAGGTGTGCCTGCAGTGTGAGAGGTGTGCCTGGGGTGTCTGGGGTGTGCCTGGGGAGTGTCTGGGGTGTGCCTGGGGTGTCTAGAGTTGTGCCTGGGAGTGTCAGGGTGTGCCTGGGGTGTCAGGGGTGTGCCTGGGAGTGTCAGGGTGTGCAGGGAGTGTCAGAGGAATGCCTGGGAGTGTCAGAGGTGTGTGGAGTGTCAGAGGGTGTGCCTGGGAGTGTCAGAGGTGTGCTTGGAATGTCAGAGTGTGCAGGGTGTCAGGGGTGTGCCTGGGGAGTGTCTGGGGTGTGCCTGGGGTGTCGGGGTGTCTTGGAGGGTGTGGTGTGCAGAGGTGTGAGAGTGTGCCTGGGGTGTCAGAGGTGGCCTGGGGTGTGGGGTGTGCCTGGGTGTGCCAGGGGGTGTGCCTGGGGAGTGTCAGAGGTGTGCCTGGACTGGGGGTGTGGGGGTGTGCAGGGTGTGGTGGGTGTGGGGATGTGGGGATGTCAGGGGTGTCTGGGGGTGTGCTGGGGTGTCTGGGGGTGTCAGTGCCAGGGGTGTCACAGGAGACCTGGGGTGTGGGGTGTGCCTGGGGTGTGAGGTGTGCCTAGGGGTGTCTGGGTGTGCCTGGGGTGTCAGGGTGTGCCTGGGGTGTGTGACGTGTTCCTAGGTGTGGGGTGTGCCTAGGGTGTCAGGGGAGGAACCAGGGGCAGATTGCCTGGGGTGTCGAGATGTGCTGGGCGTGTCAGAGTGTGCCTGGGGGTTCATGAGGTGTGCCTGGGGTGTGAGGTGTGCCTGGGGTGTCAGAGTTGTGCCTGGGTATCAGGAGGTTTGCCTGGGAATGTCAGGTTGTGTCCTGGGAGTGTCAGAGGGTGTGCCTGGGAGTGTCAGAGGTGTGCCTGGGTGTGTCAGAGGTGTGCCTGCGGGTGTCAGAGGTGTATCTGGAAGTGTTGGACGTGTGCCTGGGAGTGTCGGAGGTGTATCTGGAAGTGTTGGAGGTGCCTGGGAGTGCCTGGGGTGTGCCTGGGAGTGTCTGGGGTGTGCCTGGGGAGTGTCTGGGGTGTGCCTGGGGTGTCTAGGGGTGTGCCTGGAGTCTCAGGGGTGTCCTGGGAGTGTTGGAGGTGTGCCTGGGTGCCTGGGGTGTGCCTGGGAGTGTCTGGGGTGCCTGGGAGTGTCTGAGGGGTGCCTGGAGTCTCAGAGGTGTTCCTGGGAGTGTCAGGGGTGTGCCTGGGGTGTCAGGGGTGTGCCAGGGGTGTCTGGGTGTGCCTGGAGTGTCAGAAGTGTACCTGGGGAGTGTCAGGAGGTGTGCCTGGCAGTGTCTGATGTGTACCTGGCAGTGTCTGAGGTGTGCCTGGGAGTGTCAGGGTGTGCCTGGGGTGCAGCAGTGAGTGTTAGAGGTGTGTCAGGGTGTCAGAGGTGTGCAGGGATGTCATGGGTGCCCAGAGTGTGCCTGGGGTGTCAGAGGTGTGCCTGGGGAGTGTGGGGGTGTGCCTGGGGTGTCAGGTGTGCCTGGGGTGTCAGGGTGTGCCTGGGGAGTGTCAGGTGTGCCTTCAGTGTGAGAAGTGTGCAGGTGCCTGGGGTGTGCCTGCGGGGTGTCTGGGGTGTGCCTGGGAGTGTCTGGGGTGTGCCTGGGTCTCAGAGGTGTGCCTGGGGAGTGTCAGGGTGTGCAGGTGTGGGGGGTGTGCCAGGGGTGTCTGGGGAGTGCCTGGGAGTGTCAGAGGGGTGTGCCTAGTGTCGGAGGTGTGCCTGGCAGTGTCTGAAGTGTACCTGGCAGTGTCAGCGGTGTACTGGAAGTGTCTGTGTTCCTGGGAGTGTTAGGGTGTATCAGGGAGTGACAGAGGGTGCCTACAGTGTCAGTGGGTACCTGGGGAGTGTCAGAGGGTGTGCCTGGGGAGTGTCAGAGGTGTGCCTGTGAGTGTCAGAGATGTGCCTGGGGAGTGTCAGGGGTGTATCTGGAAGTGTTGGACGTGTACCTGGGAGAATCGGAGGTGTGCCTGGGGTGTCAGAGGGTGTGCCTGGGGAGTGTCAGGAGGTGTGCCTGGGAAGTGTCAGAGATGTGCCTGGAGTGTCAGAGGTGTATCTGGAAGTGTTGGACGTGTGCCTGGAGCCTGGGGTGTGCCTGGGGTGTCTGGGGGTGTGCCTGGGGTGTCTGGGGTGTGCCTGGGTCTCAGAGGTGTGCCTGGGGTGTCAGAGGTGGTGTGCAGGTGTCAGGGGTGTGCAGGGGAGTGTCTGGGGTGTGCCTGGGACTGTCAGAGGTGTGCCTGGGGTGTCGTGGGTGTGCCTGGCAGTGTCTGGAGGTGTGCCTGGCAGTGTCTGGGGTGTCTGGCAGTGTCAGCGGTGCCTGGGAGTGTCAGCGGTGTGCCTGGGAGTGTTGGGGTGTATCCAGAGTGTCAGAGGTGTGCCAGGGAATGTCAGTGGGTACCTGGGAGTGTCAGGGGTGTGCCTGGGGTGTCAGAGGTGTGTGCCTGGGGTGTTGGGGGTGTGCCTGGGGTGTCAGAGGTGTGCCTGGAGTGTCGGAGGTGTGCAGAGTGTGAGGTGCCTGGGGTGCAGGTTGTGCCTGGGGTGTCTGGGTGTGCCTGGGGTGTCAGGTTGTGCCTGGAGTCTCGAGGTGTGCCTGGGAGTGTCAGAGGTGTGCCTGGGAGTGTTAGAGTGTTGCCTGGGGTGTCAGGGGTGCCTGGGTGTCGGAGGTGTGCCTGCAGAGTGTGAGAAGTGTGCCTGAGGGTGCCTGGGTGTGCCTGGGGTGTCTGGGGTGCCTGGGGTGTCTGGGTTGTGCCTGGAGTCTCAGAGTGTGCCTGGGGTGTTGGGGTGTGCCTGGGGTGTCAGGGTGTGCCAGGGAGTGTCAGAGAATGCCTGGGAGTGTCAGAGGTGTGCCTGGAGTGTCAGAGGTGTGCCTGGGATGTCAGAGGTGTGCTTGGAATGTCTGGGGTGTGCCTGGGGTGTCTGGGGTGTGCCTGGGGTGTCTGGGGTGTACCTGGGGTGTCAGGGGTGTGCCTGGGTGTCGGAGGTGTGCCTGGGGTGTGGGAGGTGTGCTTGGGGGTGTCTGGGGTGTGCCTGGGGTGGGGTGTGCCTGGGTTTCTGGGGTGTGCCTGGGAGTGTCAGAGGTGTGCCTGGGGAATGTCAGAGGTGCCTGGGGAGTGTCAGAGGTGTGCCAGGGAGTGTCAGTGGAGTGCCTGGGAGTGTCAGAGGTGTGCGTGGGGGTGTCAGGTGTATGGAGGTGTCAGATGTGTGCCTGTGTCAGCGGTGTGGAGTGTCAGAGGTGTTCTGGGAATGTCAGAGGTGTTCCAGAGTGTCTGAGGTGTGCCTGGGGTGTCTGAGGTGAACCCAGGGGTGTCAGAGGTGCCAGGGTGTGTCACAGGAGAACCTGGGGTGTGAGAGGTGTGCCTGAGGTGTGAGGTGTGCCTGGGGTGTCTGGAAGTGGCCTGGGGTGTCAGAGGTGTGGGGTGTGTGACGTGTTCCTGGGAGTGTCTGAGGTGTGCCTAGGGTGTCAGAGAGAACCAGGGGAGCAGAAAGAGGTGTACCTGGGGAGTGTCAGAGATGTACCTGGGCGTGTCAGAGGTGTACCTGGGGAGTGTCGGAGGTGTGCCTGGGGTGTGAGGGGTGTGCCTGGGTGTCAGGGTTGTGCCTAGGGTCATCGGAGGTTTACCTGGGAATGTCAGGTGGCACCTAGTGTCAGAGGTGTGCCTGGGAGTGTCAGAGGTGTGCCTGGGTGTGTCAGAGATGTAACTGGGAGTGTCAGAGGTGTATCTGGAAGTGTTGGACGTGTGCCTGGGGAGTAACGAGGTGTATCTGGAAGTGTTGGTGTGCCTGGGGAGTGCCTGGGGTGTGCCGAGTGTCTGGGGTGTACCTGGGGTGTCTGGGGTGTGCCTGGGGTGTCTGAGGTGTGCCTGGAAGTCTCAGAGGTGTTCCTGGGAGTGTTGGAGGTGTGCCTGGGGAGTGCCTGGGGTGTACCTGGGGAGTGTCTGGGGTGTGCCTGGGGAGTGTCAGAGGTGTGCCTGGGAGTGTCAGGGGTGTGCAGGGGAGTGTCAGAGGTGTGCCTGGGAGTGTCAGGGGTGTGCCTGGGGTGTCGGAGGTGTGCCTGGCGGTGTCAGTGTGTGCCTGGCGGTGTCTGGGGTGTGCCTGGGAGTGTCAGCGTGTGCCTGGGGTGTCAGCGGTGTGCCTGGGGAGTGTTGGGGTGTATCAGGGTGTCAGAGGTGTACAGGGGAATGTCAGTGGAGTGCCTGGGGAGTGTCAGAGGTGTGCCTGGGAGTGTCAGAGGTGTGCCTGGGGAGTGTCAGAGGTGTGGGGAGTGTCAGAGGTGGCCTGGGGATGTCAGAGGTGTGCCTGGGGAGTGTCGGAGGTGTGCCTGCGAGTGTGAGAAGTGTGCCTGGGAGTGCTGGGGTGTGCCTGGGAGGTCTGGGGTGCCTGGGGTGTCTGGGTGTGCCTGGAAGTCAGAGGTGTGCCTGGGGAGTGTCAGAGGTGTGCCAGAGTGTGGGGTGTGCAGAGTGTCTGGGGTGTGCCTGGGGAGTGTCAGAGGTGTGCCTGGGGTGTCTGGGGTGTGCCGCGGTGTCTGAGTGTGCCTGGCAGTGTCAGCGGTGTGCCTGGAGTGTCACCGGTGTTCCTGGGGAGTGTTAAGTGTCAGGGGTGACAGAGGGAGTGCCTGCAGTGTCAGTGGGTACCTGGGAGTGTCAGAGGTGTGCCTGGGAGTGTCAGAGGTGTGCCTGTGAGTGTCAGAGATGTGCAGTGTCAGGGGTGTATCTGGAAGTGTTGGACGTGTCCTGGGGAGTATCGGAGGTGTGCCTGGGAGTGTCAGAGGTGTGCCTGGGAGTGTCAGAGGTGTGCCAGTGTCAGAGATGTGCCTGGGGTGTCAGAGGTGTATCTGGAAGTGGACGTGTGCCTGGGGTGCTGGGGTGTGCCTGGGGTGTCTGGGGTGTGCCTGGGGAGTGTCTGGGGTGTGCCTGGAGTGTCAGAGGTGTGCCTGGGTGTCAGAGGTGCCTGTGTCAGGGGTGTGCCAGGGGAGTGTCTGGGTGTACCTGGGACTGTCAGAGGAACCCTGGGAGTGTCGTAGGTGTACCTGGCAGTGAAAGTGCCTGGCAGTGTCTGGGGGTGTATCTGGCAGTGTCAGCAGTGTGCCTGGGGAGTGTCAGCAGTGTGCCTGGGAGTGTTAGAGGTGTATCCAGGGAGTGTCAAGTGTACCTGGGGAATGGTGGGTACCTGGGGTGTCAGAGGTGTGCCTGGAGAGTCAGGAGGTGTGCCAGGTGTTGGGGTGTGCCTGGGAGGTGTGCCTGGGAGTGTCGGAGGTGTGCCTGCGAGTGTGAGAAGTGTGCCTGGGAGTGCTGGGGTGTGCCTGGGGTGTCTGGGGTGTGCCTGGGGTGTCTGGGTTGTGCCTGGAGTCTCAGAGGTGCAGGGAGTGTCAGAGGTGTGCCTGGGAGTGAGGGGTGTGCCAGGGGAGTGTCAGAGAATGCCTCAGGTGTCAGAGGTGTGCCTGGGGTGTCAGGGGTGTGCCAGGGGAGTGTCTGGGGTGTGCCTGGGGAGTGTCAGAGTGTGCCTGGGGTGTGGGTGTGCCTGGCAGTGTCTGGGGTGTGCCTGGTGTCAGGGGTGTGCCTGGGGTGTCGGTGGAGTGCCTGGGGTGTCAGAGGTGTGCCTGGGGTGTCAGAGGGTGTGCCTGGGAGTGTCAGAGGTGTGCCTGGGGAGTGTCAGAGGTGTGCCTGGGTGTCAGAGGTGTGCCTGGGGAGTGTCGGAGGTGCCTGCGAGGTGTGTGTCTGGGGTGCCTGGGGTGTGCCTGCAGGTGTCTGGGGTGTGCCTGGGTGTCTGGGGTGTGCCTGGAAGTCTCAGGGGTGTGCCTGGGGAGTGTCAGAGGGTGTGCCTGGGATGTCAGGGGTGTGCCAGGAGTGTCTGAGGTGTGCCTGGGGTGTCAGAGGTGTGCCTGGGAGTGTCAGAGTGTGCCTGGCAGTGTCTGAGGTGTACTGGCAGTGTCAGCCTGGGGAGTGTCAGCGGTGTTCCTGGGAGTGTTAGAGTGTCAGGGGTGACAGAGGTGCGAGTGTCAGTGGTGTGCCTGGGGAGTGTCAGGGTGTACCTGGGAGTGTCAGAGAGGTGTGCCTGGAGTGTCAGAGATGTGCCTGGGGAGTGTCAGAGGTGTATCTGGAAGTGTTGGACGTGTACCTGGGGGTGTGAGGTGTGCCTGGGGTGTCTGGGGTGTGCCTGGAGGTGTCTGGGTGTGCCTGGAGTCTCAGAGTGTGCCTGGGGTGTCAGAGGTGTACCTGGGGTGTCAGTGGTGTACCTGGGGAGTGTCAGAGGTGTGCCTGGGGTGTCAGAGTGTACCTGGGGTGTCAGTGGTGTGCCTGGCAGTGTCTGAAGTGTGCCTGGGAGTGTCAGAGGTGTGCCTGGGGTGTCACGGTGTGCCTGGGGAGTGGGGTGTCAGGGGTGACAGGGTACTGGGGAGTGTCAGTGGAGTCTGGGGTGTCTGAGGTGGACTGGGTGTCTGAGGGTATGCTGGCGGTGTCTGAGGGTGTGCCTGGGAGTGTCGGGGTTGTGCCTGGGGTGTCAGCGGTGTGCCTGGGGAGTGTTGGAGGTGTGTCAGGGGTGTGACAGAGGTACCTGAGGTGTCAGATGTGTGCCTGGGAGTGTCAGAGGTGTACCTGGGAGTGTCAGGTATGCCTGGGAGTTCAGAGGTGTACCTAGGTGTCAGAGGTGTGCCTGGGAGTGTCAGAGATGTGCCTGGGGAGTGTCAGAGGTGTATCTGGAGTGTTGGGCGTGTGCCTGGGGTGCCTGGGTGTGCCTGGGGTGTCTGGAGGTGTGCCTGGGGTGTCTGGGGTGTGCCTGGAGTCTCAGAGGTGTGCCTGGGGGTGTCAGAGGTGTGCCTGGGGTGTCAGTGGTGTGCCAGGGGTGTCTGAGATGTGCCTGGGGTGTCAGAGGTGTGCCTGGGGGTGTCGGGTGTGCCTGGGGTGTCTGGTGTGTCAGTGTCAGCGGTGTGCCTGGGAATGTCAGGTGTGCCTAGAGTGTTAGAGTGTACCAGGGAGTAACAGAAGAATGCCTAGGAGTGTCAGTGGTGCCTGGAGGTGTCAGAGGTGTACCTGGGAGTGTCAGAGGTGTACCTGGGAGTGTCAGAGGGTATCTGGGTGTCGGACGTGTGCCTGGAGTGTCAGAGGTGTGCCGGGTGTCAGAGGTGTGCCTGGGGTGTCTAGAGGTGTGCCTGGAGAGTGTCAAGGTGTGCCTGGGAGTGTCGGAGATGTGCCTGGGGGTGTCAGGTGTACCTGGGTGTCAGAGGTGTACCTGGGTGTCAGAGGTGTGCCAGGAGGTGTCAGGAGGTGTGCCTGGGGAGTGTAAGAGGTGTGCCTGGGGTGTCGGAGGTGTACCTGGGTGTGGAGATGTGACTGGGAGTGTCGGAGGTGTGCCTGGGGTGTCAGGAGGTGTACCTGGCAGTGTCAGCGGTGTACCTGGGGTGTCAGAGGTGTGCAGGGAATGTCAGTGGTGCCTGGGGTGTCAAAGGTGTACCTGAGTGTCAGAGATGTGCCTGGGGAGTCAGAGGTGTGCCAGGGAGTGTCAGAGGTGGCCTGGGTGTGTGGAGGTGTGCCGGGGTGTGAGAAGTGTGCCTGGGAGGTCTGGGGTGTGCCTGGGGTGTCTGGGGTGTGCCTGGGGTGTCTGGGGTGTGCCTGGTGTCGAGAGGTGTGCGTGGGAGTGTCATGGGTGTGCCTGGGGAGTGTCAGTGGTGTGCCAGGGAGTGTCAGTTGAGTGCCTGGGTGTCAGAGGTGTACGCCTGGGGTGTCAGGTGTATCTGGAAGTGTTGGACGTGTGCCTGGGTGCCTGGGTGTACCTGGGGTGTCTGGGGTGGCCCTGGGTGTGTCTGAGGTGTGTGGGTGTCTGGGGTGTGCCTGGGATTGTCTGGGGTGTGCCTGGGAGTGTCTTAGGTGTGCCTGGAGTCTGAGAGGTGTTCCTGGGGTGTTGGGTGTACCTGGGAGTGCCTGGGGTGTGCCTGGGGAGTGTCTGGGGTGTACCTGGCAGTGTCTGAAGTGTGCCTGGGTGTCAGCGGTGTGCCTGGGTGTCAGCGGTGTGCCTGGGAGTGTTGGGGTGTATCAGTGTCAGAGGTGTGCCAGGGAATGTCAGTGGAGTACCTGGGGTGTCAGAGTGTGCCTGGGTGTCAGAGGGGTTGCCTTTGAGTGTTGGGGTGTACCTGTGAGTGTCAGAGGTGTGCCTGGGTGTCAGGTGTGCAAGGTGTGAGGTGTGCCTGGGAGTGCCTGGGGTGTGCCTGGGGTCTGGGGTGTGCCTGGGGTGTCTGGGTGTGGAGTCTCAGAGGTGTGCCTGGAGTGTCAGAGGTGTGCCTGGGCGTGTCAGGGGTGTGCCAGGGGTGTCTGGTGTGCCTGGGGTGTCAGGGGTGTGCCTGGGGTGTCAGAGGTGTGCCTGGGGTGTCAGAGGTGTGCCTGGGGTGTCAGAGGTGTGCCTGGGGAGTGTCAGAGGTGTGCCTGGGGGTGTCGGAGGTGTTCCTGAGAGTGTGAGAAGTGTGCTTGGGGAGTGTCTGGGGTGTACCTGGGGTGTCTGGGGTGTGCCTGGGATTTCTGAGGTGTACCTGGGGTGTCAGAGGTGCTGGGGAATGTCAAGGTGTACCTGGGATCAGGGGTGGCCAGGGAGTGTCAGTGGAGTACCTGGGGAGTGTCAGAGGTGTGCCTGGGAGTGTCAGGTGTGCATGGAGTGTCAGAGTGTGCCTGGCAGTGTCAGCGGTGTGCCTTGGAGTGTCAGAGGTGTTCTTGGGAATGTCAGAGGTGTTCTGGGGGTTCTGAGGGGTGTACCTGGGAGTGTCTGAGGTGAACCCAGTGTCAGAAGTACCAGGGAGTGTCACAGGAGAACCTGGGAATGTGAGAGGTGTGCCTGAGTGTGAGAGGTGTGCCTGGGAGTGTCTGAAGTTTCCGAGTTGAGAGGTGTGCCTGGGTGTGACTGTTTCTGGAAGATGAATTGTACCTAGGAATGTCAGGGGAGAACCAGGGCGAAAGGGTGTACCTGGGAGATGTCAGAGGTGTACCAGAGTGTTTGAGTGTACCTGGGAGTGTCAGAGGTGTACCAGGGAGTGTCAGAGGGAATACCTAGGCGTGTCAGAGGTGTGCCTGGGAGTGTCAGAGTTGTACCTAGGAGTATCGGAGGTTTACCTGGGGATGTCGGGGTGTACCTGGGGGTGTCAGAGGTGTACCTGGGAGTGTCGGAGGTGTACTGGGAGTGTCACAGGAGTACCTGGGATTGTGAGAGGTGTACCTAAGAGTATCGGAGGTTTACCTAAAGTATCGGAGGTTTACCTGTGAGTGTCAGGTGTACCTGGGCGTGTCAGAGGTGTGCCTGGGAGCGTGAGAAGTGTACCTGTGAGTATCGGAGGTGTACCTGGGGTGTCAGGTGTGCAGAGTTCAAATGTGTGTAGGTGTCAGAGGTGTGGGGTGTCAGCGGTGTGCCTGGGAGTGTCTGGGGTGTGCCTGGGGTGTCAGAGGTGTGCCTGGGGAGTGTCAGAGGTGCACTTGGGGGTGTCAGGGGGCACCTTGGAGTGTCTGAGGTGTGCCTGGGGTGTCTGATGTGTGCCTGGCAGTGTCTGGGGTGTGCCTGGCAGTGTCTGGGGTGTACCTGGCAGTGTCCAGTGTGCCTGGGGTGTCAGCGGTGTACCTGGGAGTGTTGGGGTGTATCAGGGGAGTGACAGGGTACCTAGGGTGTCAGAGTGTGCCTGGGAGTATCAGATATGTACCTGGGAGTGTCAGAGGTGTATCTGGGAGTGTGTTGGACGTGTACCTGGGAGTGTGGGAAGTTTGCTTGAGGGTGTCTGGGGTGTACCTGGGGTGTCTGGGGTGTACCTGGGTTTCTGAGGTGTACCTGGGGTGTCAGAGGTGTACCTCTGAATGTCAGAGGTTACCTGGGAGTGTCAGAGGTGTACCTTGGAGTGTCAGGTGTACATGGGAGTGTCAGAGGTGTGCCTGGGGTCTCAGAGGTATACCAGGGAGTGTCAGTGAAGTACCTGGGAGTCTCAAAGGGTGTACCTGCAGTATCGGAGGTGTGCCTGGGAATATCGGGCTGTACCTGGGAATATCGGAGGTGTACCAGGGGAGTGTCAAATGCCTGGGGTGTCAGAGGTGTACAGGGAGTGTCTGAGGTGTACCTAGGAGTGTCCAGGTGTACCAGGGTGTCAGATGAATACCTGGGGTGTGAGAGGTGTACCTGGGGTGTCAGGTGTGCCTGGGAGTTTCAGAGGTGTACCTGGGTGTGTCAGGATGTGCCTGGGAGTGTCAGAGGTGTATCTGGAAGTGTTGGACGTGTGCCTGGGAGTATCAGGTGTATCTGGAAGTGTTGGAGGTGTACCTGGGTGCCTGGGGTGTACCTG
Source organism: Homarus americanus (assembly GCF_018991925.1). Taxonomy (NCBI): domain Eukaryota; kingdom Metazoa; phylum Arthropoda; class Malacostraca; order Decapoda; family Nephropidae; genus Homarus; species Homarus americanus. The sequence continues at coordinate 12,568 of NW_024757101.1, forward strand.
GGGGTGTCTGGGGTGTGCCCTGGGATTGTCTGGGGTGTGGGAGTGTCTGAGGTGTGCCTGGAAGTCTCAGAAGTGTTCCTGGGGTGTTGGAGGTGTGCCTGGGAGTGCCTGGGGTGTGCCTGGGGTGTCTGGGGTGTACCTGTGAGTGTCTAGGTGTGCCTGGAGTCTCAGAGGTGTACCTGGGGTGTCAGAGGTGTGCCTGGGGTGTCAGGGGTGTACCAGGGAGTGTCTGGGGTGTACCTGGGGTGTCAGAAGTGTACCTGGGAGTGTCAGAGGAGTATCTGGAGTGTCGGGCTGCCACCTAGGAGTGTCAGAGGTGTACCTGGGGTGTCAGAGGTGTACCTGGGGTGTCAGAGTGTGCCAGAGGTGTCAAGGTGTACCTGGGGTGTGTCAGGTGCCTGGGGTGTCTGGGGTGTACCTGGGGTGTCAGGAGGTGTACCTGGGAGTGTCAGAGGTGTGCCATGGGTGTCAGAGGTGTACCTGGGAGTGTAAGAGGTGTACCTGGGTGTCGGAGGTGTACCTGGGGGTGTGAGAAGTGTAACTGGGAGTGTCGGAGGTGTACCTGGGGTGTCGGAGGTGTGCCTGGCAGTGTCAGCGGTGTACCTGGGAGTGTCAGAGGGTGTACCAGGGAATGTCAGTGGTGCTGGGGTGTCAAGGTGTACCTGGGGAGTGTCAGAGATGTACCTGGGAGAGTCAGAGGTGTGCCAGTGTCAGAGGTGGCACCTGGGTGTGTCGGAGGTGTACCTGGGGTGTGAGAGTGTGCCTGGGAGAGTCTGGGGTGTACTGGGGAGTGTCTGGGGTGTGCCTGGGGTGTCTGGGGTGTGCCTGGGGTGTCAGGGAGTGTGCATGAGGTGTCATAGGTGTGCCTGGGGTGTCAGTGGTGTACAGGGGTGTCAGTTGAGTACCTGGGGTGTCAGAGGAGTACCTGGGAGTGTCGGAGGTGTATCTGGAAGTGTTGGACGTGTACCTGGGAGTGCCTGGGGTGTACCTGGGAGTGTCTGGGGTGTACCTGGGAGTGTCTGAGGTGTACCTGGAGTGTCTGGGTGTACCTGGGATTGTCTGGGGTGTACCTGGGAGTGTCTAGGTGTACCTGGAAGTCTCAGAGGTGTTCCTGGGAGTGTTGGAGGTGTACCTGGGAGTGCCTGGGGTGTACCTGGGAGTGTCAGGGTGTACCTGGCAGTGTCTGAAGTGTACCTGGCAGTGTCTGAGGTGTACCTGGCAGTGTCAGCGGTGTACCTGGGAGTGTCATGTGTACCTGGGAGTGTTAGAGGTGTATCAGGGAGTGTCAGAGGTGTACCAGGAATGTCAGTGGAGTACCTGGGAGGTCAGAGGTACCTGGAGTGTCAGAGGGGTACCTGGGAGTGTTAGAGGTGTACCTGTGAGTGTCAGAGGTGTACCTGGGAGGTGTCGGAGGTGTACCTGCGGAGTGTGAGAAGTGGACCTGGGAGTGCCTGGGGTGTGCACCTGGGAGTGTCTGGGGTGTACCTGGGAGGGTCAAGGTGTACCTGAAGTCTCAGAGGTGTACCTGGGAGTGTCAGAGGTGTACCTGGGAGTGTCAGGGGTGTACCAAGGAGTGTCTGAGGTGTACCTGGAGTGCTGGGAGGTACCTGGGATGTCAGAGGTACCTGGGAGGTTGAGAACCTGGGAGTGTCAGAGGTACCTGGGAGTGTCAGAGGTACCTGGGAGTGTCGGAGGTGTTCCTGAGAGGTGAGAAGGTACGGGAGTGTCTGGGGTGTACCTGGGAGTGTCTGGGGTACCTGTTATTTCTGGGAGGCCTGGGAGTGTCAGAGGTACCTGGGAGGGTCAGAGGTGTACCTGGGAGTGTCGGAGGTGTCCTGAGAGTGTGAGAAGTGTACTTGGGAGTGTCTGTACCTGGGAGTGTCTGGGGTGTACCTGGGATTTCTGAGGTACCTGGGAGGTCAGAGGTGTACCTGGGAATGTCAAGGTGTACCTGGGAGTGTCAGGGTGTACCAGGGAGTGTCAGTGGAGTACCTGGGAGTGTCAGAGGTGTACCTGGGAGTGTCGAGGTGTACATGGAGTGTCAGGAGGTCCTGGCAGTGTCAGCGGGTGTGCCTGGAGGTGTCAGAGGTGTTTTGGAATGTCAGAGGTGTTCCTGGGAGTGTCTGAGGTGTACTGGGAGTGTCTGAGGTGAACCAGGAGCAGAGAAGTACCAGGAGTGTCACAGGAGAACCTGGGAATGTGAGAGGTGTACCTGAGAGTGTGAGAGGTGTACCTAGGGTGTCTGAAGTGGTACCTGAGTAAGAGGTGTACCTGGGAGTGTGTGACGTGTTCCTAAGAGTGTATGAGGTGTACCTAGGAGTGTCAGGGGAGAACCAGGGAGCGAAAGCGGTGTACCTGGGAGTGTCAAAGGTGTACCAGGGAGTGTTTGAGGTGTACCTGGGAGTGTCAGAGGTGTACCAGGGAGTGTCAGAGGAATACCTAGGAGTGTCAGAGGTGTACCTGGGAGTATCAGAGTTGTACCTAGGAGTATCGGAGGTTTACCTGGGAATGTCGGAGTTGTACCTGGGAGTGTCAGAGGTGTACCTGGGAGTGTCGGAGGTGTACCTGGGAGTGTCACAGGAGTACCAGGGATACTCAGAGGTGTACCTAAGAGTATCGGAGGTTTACCTGTGAGTGTCGGAGTTGTACCTGGGAGTGTCAGAGGTGTACCTGGGAGCGTGAGAAGTATACCTGGGAGTATCGGAGGTGTACCTGGGAGTGTCGGAGGTGTACCTTGGAGTGTCAAATGTGTACTTGGGAGTGTCAGAGGTGTACTTGGGAGTGTCAGCGGTGTACCTGGGAGTGTCTGAGGTGTACCTGGGAGTGTCAGAGGTGTGCCTGGGAGTGTCAGAGGTACACTTGGGAGTGTCAGAGGGGCACCTTGGAGTGTCTGAGGTGTACCTGGGAGTGTCTGATGTGTACCTGGCAGTGTCTGAGGTGTACCTGGCAGTGTCTGAGGTGTACCTGGCTGTGTCAGCGGTGTACCTGGGAGTATCAGCGGTGTACCTGGGAGTGTTAGAGGTGTATCAGGGAGTGACAGAGGAGTACCTAGGAGTGTCAGAGGTGTACCTAGGAGTATTAGATATGTACCTGGGAGTGTCAGAGGTGTATCTGGGAGTGTTGGACGTGTACCTGGGAGTGTGAGAAGTGTACTTGGGAGTGTCTGGGGGTAAGCCCCTGAGTGTTCAAAATTAGGGAGTGTCTGAGGTGTACCTGGGGTGTTAGGGAGGTGTGCATCAGGGAGTGACAGAGGAGCAATTCTAGGGAGGCCAGAGGTGCACCTGGGAGCATCAGATATGTACCTGGGAGTGTCAGAGGTGTATCTGGGAGCAAGTTGGGACGGGCACCTGGGAGTGTGAGAAGTGTACTTGGGAGTGTGTGTGGTGTGTACCTGGGAGTGTCTGGGTGTACCTGGATTTCTGAGGTGTACCTGGGAGTAAGCCAGGAGGTGTACCTCAGAATGTCAGAGGTGTACCTGGGAGGCCAGGTGTACTCAGGGAGTGCTGGGTGGAGTACCTGGGAGTGCTGGGGAGGCACTTGGGAGTGTCGGAGGTGTACATGGGAGTGTCAGAGGTGTACCTGGGAGTCTCAGAAGTATACCAGGGAGTGTCAGTGAAGTACCTGGGAGTCTCAAAAGTGTACCTGCGAGTATCGGAGGTGTACCTGGGAATATCGGAGGTGTACCTGGGAATATCGGAGGTGTACCAGGGAGTGTCAAAGAAGTACCTGGGAGTGTCAGAGGTGTACCAGGGAGTGTCTGAGGTGTATCTAGGAGTGTCACAGGTGTACCAGGGAGTGTCAGAGGAATACCTAGGAGTGTGAGAGGTGTACCTGGGATTGTCAGAGGTGTACCTAGGAGTATCGGAAGTTTACCTGGGAGTGTCAGAGTTGTACCTGGGAGTGTCGCTGGCGAACCTCGGAGTGTCAGAGGTGCACCTAGGAATGTCAGAAGTATACCAGGGAGTGTCAGTGAAGTACCTGGGAGTCTCAAAGGTGTACCTGGGAGTATCGGAGGTGTACCTGAGAATATCGGAGGTGTACCTGGGTGTGTCAGAGGTGTACCTGGGAATATCGGAGGTGTACTGGGAATATCGAAGGTACCTGGGTTAGGGAGTGTACCTGGGAGTGTCGGAGGTGTACCTGGGAGTGTCACAGGAGTACCTGGGATTGTCAAAGGTGTACCTGGCAGTGTCAGTGGTGTACCTGGGAGTGTCAGAGATGTACCAGGGAGGTCAGAGGTGTATCTGGGAGTGTCGGACGGTACCTGGGAGTGCAGAGATGTACCTGGAGTGTCAGAGATGTACCTGGGCGTGTCAGAGGTACCTGGGAGTGTCGGTGGTGTACCTGGAGTGGAGAAGTGTACCTGGGAGTGTCAGAGTTGTACCTAGGGAGACCGGAGGTTTACCTGGGAATGTCGGAGTTGTACCTGGGAGTGTCAGAGGTGCCTGGGAGTGTCAGGAGGTGTACCTGGGTGTCAGAGATGTACCTGGGAGTGTCAGAGGTACCTGGGAGTGTCAGAGGTGTTCTGGGAGGTCGGAGGTGCACTGCGAGTGTGAGAAGTGTACCTGGGAGTGCCTGGGTACCTGGGAGTGTCTGGGGTGTACTGGGAGTGTTCAGGTGTACCCGGAAGTTCTAGAGTCGTACCTGGGAGGTCAGAGGTGTACCTGGGAGTGTCAGGGGTGTACCAGGGAGGTCTGAGGTGTACCTGGGAGTGTCAGAGGTGTACCTGGGAGTGTCAGAGGTGTACCTGGAGGTCAGAGGTGTACCTGGGAGTGTCGGAGGTGTACCTGGGAGGTCGAGGTGTACCTGGGAGTGTGAGAAGTGTTCCTGGAGTGTCTGAAGGTACCTGGGAGTGTCGGATGGCACCTGAGAGTGTGAGAAGTGCACTTGGGAGTGTCTGGGTGTACCTGGGAGTGTCTGGGGTGTACCTGGGATTTCTGAGGTGTACCTGGGAGGTCAGGAGGTACCAGGAGTGTCAGTGGAGCACCTGGGAGGTCAGAGGTACCTGGGAGGGTGGAGGTGTACATGAGGTCAGAGGTGTACCTGGCAGTGCTGGGCGGTGTGCCTTGGAGTGTCAGAGGTGTTCCTGGAATGTCAGAGGTGTTCCTGGGAGTGTCTGAGGTGTACCTGGGAGTGTCTGAGGTGAACCAGGGAGGTCAGAGAAGTACCAGGGAGGCCCAGGAGAACCTGGGAATGTGAGAGGTGTACCTGAGAGGAGGTGTACCTAGGAGTGTCTGAAGTGTACCTGGGAGTGGAGACGTACCTGGGAGTGTGTGACGTTCCTAAGAGTGTATGAGGTGTACCTAGGAGTGTCAGAGAACCAGGAGCGAAAGAGGTGTACCTGGGAGGCCAGAGGTACCAGGAGTGTTTGAGGTGTACCTGGGAGCAGGAGGTGTACCAGGGAGGCCAGAGAATACCTAGGAGTGTCAGAGGTGTACCTGGGAGTGTCAGAGTTGTACCTAGGAGTATCGGAGGTTTACCTGGGAATGTCGGAGTTGTACCTGGGAGTGTCGGAGGTGTACCTGGGTGTGTGAGGTGTACCTGGAGGTCACAGAGTACCTGGGATTGTCAGAGTGGTACCTAAGAGTATCGGAGGTTTACCTGGAGTGTGGAGTTGTACCTGGGCGTGTCAGAGGTGTACTTGGGAGCGTGAGAAGGTACCTGTGAGTATCGGAGGTGTACCTGGGAGGTGGAGGTGTACCTTGGAGTGTCAAATGTGCACTTGGGAGTGTCAGGAGGTGTACTTGGGAGTGTCAGGGTGTACCTGGGAGTGTGTGAGGTGTACCTGGGAGTGTCAGAGGTGTGCCTGGGAGTGTCAGAGGTGCACTTGGGAGTGTCAGGCACCTTGAGTGTCTGGAGGTGTACATGGGAGTGTCTGATGTGTACCTGGCAGTGTCTGAGGTGTACCTGGCAGTGTCTGAGGTGTACCTGGCAGTGTCAGCGGTGTGGCCCTGGGAGTGTCATGGTGTACCTGGGAGTGTTAGAGGTGTATCAGAGTGACAGAGGAGTACCTAGGAGTGTCAGAGGTGTGGGGAGTATCAGATATGTACCTGAGGACAGAGGTGTATCTGGGAGTGTTGGACGTACCTGGGAGGGAGAAGTGTACTTGGGAGTGTCTGGGTGTACCTGGGAGTGTCTGGGTGTACCTGGGATTTCTGAGGTGTACCTGGGAGTGTCAGAGGTACTCGGAATGTCAGGAGGTGTACCTGGGAGTGTCAGGTGTACCAGGGAGGTCAGTGAGTACCTGGGAGTGCAGAGGTGTACCTTGGAGTGTCAGAGGTGTACATGGGAGTGTCAGAGGTGTACCTGGGAGTCTCAGAGGCATACCAGGGAGTGTCAGTGAAGTACCTGGGAGTCTCAAAAGTGTACTTGTGAGTATCGAGGTGTACCTGGGAATATCGGAGTACCTGGGAATATCGGAGGTGTACCAGGGAGTGTCAGAGAAGTACCTGGGAGTGTCAGAGGTGTACCAGGGAGTGTCTGAGGTGTACCTAGGAGTGTCATGTACCAGGGAGTGTCAGAGGAATACCTAGGAGTGTGAGAGGTACCTGGGAGTGTCAGAGGTGTACCTAGGAGTATCGGAAGTTTACCTGGGAGTGTCAGAGTTGTACCTGGGAGGTCGGAGGCGAACCTGGGAGTGTCAGAGGTGCACCTGGGAATATCGGAGGTACCAGGGGTGTCAGAGAAGTCACTGGGAGTGTCAGAGGTGTACCAGGGAGTGTGAGTGGTACCTGGGAGTGTGAGAGGTGTACCTGGGAGTGTCGGAGGTGTACCTGGGAGTATCGGAGGTACCTGGGAGTGTCGAGTGTACCTGGGAGTGTCAGAGAAGGCTCTGGGAGTGTCAGAGGTGCACCAGGAGTGTCAGAGGTATACCGGGAGTGTCAGTGAAAATTTGGAGTCCAGAGGTGTACCTGGGAGTATCGGAGGTGTACCTGGGAATATCGGAGGTGTACCTTGGTGTGTCAGAGGTGTACCTGGGTATCTGGAGGTACCTGGAGTGTCAGAGGTACCTGGGAGTGTCGGAGGTGTACCTGGGAGTGTCAGAGGTGTACCTGGGAGCAACAGGAGTACCTGGGAGTGTTGGACGTGGCACCTGGGAGTGTCAGAGGTGTACCAGGAGTATCAGTGGTGTATCTGGGAGGTCAGAGGTGTACCTGGGAGTGTCAGGAGGTACCTGGAGTGTCAGAGGTGTACCTGGGGAGGCCGAGGTGTACCTGGGAGTGTCGGAGATGTACCTGGGAGTGTGTGAGAAGTGTACCTGGGAGTGTCTGTGGTGTACCTGGGAGTGTCTGGAGGTACCTGGGATTTCTGAGGTACCTGGGAGTGTCAGAGGTACCTGGGAATGTGTCAGATGTGCACCTGGGAGTGTCAGGTGTACCTGGGAGTGTCAGTGGGTGTACCTGGGAGTGTCAGAGTGTACCTGGGAGTTCTGAGGTGTACATGGAGTGTCAGAGGTGTACCTAGGTTGGGGTGTAAAAAGTTTGGAGTGTCAGAGGTGTACCTGGAATCATGGTACCTGGGAGTGTCTGAGGTGTACCTGGGAGTGGTCTGAGGTGTAACCGGGAGGTCGGAGTAGCATTGGGAGTGTCAGGAGTAACCTGGGAGGTCAGAGGTGCCTGGGAGGCAGAGGGTGTACCCGGAGGTCTGGTACCTGGGAGTGTCGGAGGTGTACCTGGGAGTGTGAGAGGTGTTCCTGGGAGGCAGGAGGTACCTGGAGTGTCGGATGGGCACCTGAGGGAGTGTGAGAAGTGTACTTGGGAGTGTCTGGGTGTGACCTGGGAGTGCTTGAGGTGTACCTGGGATTGTCTGGAGGTGTACCTGGGAGTGTCTGGAGGTGTACCAGGGAGTGTCAGAGTGTGTACCTGGGAGGCCAGAGGTGTACCTGGGAGTGTCGGAGGTTACATGGGGTGTCGGAGGTGTACCTGGGAGTGTCGGAGGTGTGCCTGGTGTCAGAGGTGTCTGGGAGCATCGAGGTGCCTGGGAGTGTCGAGGTGTACCTGGAGTGTCAGAGGTATACCAGGGAGTGTCAGTGAAGTACCTGGGAGTGTCAGGCATGGAGTGTCGAGGAGTACCTGGGAATGTGAGAGGTGTAACGAGTGTGGGAGGGTGCCAGGAGGTCTGAAGTACCTGGAGGTAGAGGTGTACCTGGGAGTACCAAGATGTACTGAGGTCACATCGGGTACCTAGGAGTGTCAGAGGAGTACCTAGGAGTGTATGAGGTGTACCTGGGAGTGTCAGGGCATTCTAGGGAGTATATGGGAGCTACCTGGGAGGTCGAGGTGTACCTGGAGGCCGAGGTGTACCTGGGAGCAGAGTGCCTGGGAGGTCAGGAGATGTACCTGGGAGTGTCAGGAGGTGTATTCTGGGAGTGTCGGACGGTACCTGGGAGGTCAGAGATGTACCTTGAGTGTCAGAGATGTACCCAGAGGTCGGAGGTGTACCTGGGAGGTGGAGAAGTGCACCAGAGTGTGTCAGAGTTATCAGGGAGACGGAGGTTTACCTGGGAGTGTCGGAGATGCACCTGGGAGGTGGCAGTGTGGTGTAGAGTGCACCTGGGAGTGTCAGGGGTGTACCTGGGAGTGTCAGGAGGTGTACCTGCGAGTTCGGAGGTGTACCTGGGAGTGCTGGGGAGTGTACCTGGGAGTGTCGGAGGTGTACCTGGGAGCAAGTCAGATGTACCTGGGAGAGTCAGAGGTGTATCTTGAGGTAGGAGGTACCTGGGAGTGTCAGAGGTGTTCCTGGGTGTCAGAGATGACCCTGGGAGTGTCAGGAGGTGCACCTGGGAGTGTCAGGAGGTGTACCTGGGAGGTCAGGAGGTATCTGAAGTGTGAGAAGTGGTACCTGGGAGTGCCTGGGGTGTACCTGGGAGTGTCTGGGGTGTGTCCTTGGGAGTGTCTGAGGTACCTGGAAGTCCCAGAGGTGTACCTGGGAGTGTCAGAGGTGTACCTGGAGTGTCAGGGTGTACCAGGAGTGTCTGAGGTGCACCTGGGAGTGTCAGGAGGTGTACCTGGAGTGTCAGGAGGTACCTGGGAGAGTCTGGAGGACCTGGAGTGTCTGGAGGTGCACTGGCAGTGTCATGGTACCTGGGGAGTGTCGGAGGTGTACCTGAGAGTGTAGAGGTATCAGGAGGTCAGAGGTACCTGGAGTGTCAGTGGGGTACCTGGGATTGTCTGAGGTGTACCTGGAGTGTCAGAGGTGTACCTGGGAGTGCTGTGAGGTACCTGGGAGAAACAGGTGTACCTGGGAGTGTCAGTGGTGACCTGGGAGCAATGGAGGTGCACCTGGTGAGTGTGGAGAAGGTACCTGGGAGGCAGTTTGGGTGCACCTGAAACCTGGGGTGTACCTGGGAGTGTTTGCTGTGTACCCGGAAGCCCTCAGAGAGCAACCGAACGAAGCCTGAT
>NW_024757102.1:0-3146 GCF_018991925.1 Homarus americanus
GTATAATTGTGACCGGGGAATGCTACCTCTGGGCCGCCTGGACACTAAAGCAGTCCTAGACTCTGCTATATTTCACACAAAGACTGTTCCATGAGCTTTTGGCTGCCGTGAATCTCTAATAGGACCACCGTGCGGCTTAAGGTGATCAGAGCAACGTTTTTTACCAAGTACAGCTTCGAAACCGCGGATCATATATGTTTCATTGGCCAATAAGCAGACTACCATTTAATCAACACCTCTGCCCCACCAGGTTGAACCCACGATCTTTATCAATTGTAGGCCGAGGACGCTACCTCTGGGCCTGGGACAATGGCAGTCCTGAAATACGCTATATTTCACACAAAAGCCTGTTCTTGAGCTTGTAGGCGCCCGTGAACCTCTAATGGGGACCCACCCGTGCGGCTTAGGTGATCAGGCAACGTTTACCGTCAGCTTCGAAGCACAAAGGATCGCATATGTTTCATTAGCCCAATAAAGCACGCGGACCCCTTTGCGTATAATCAACACCGCCACTTACCAGGTTCAGACCCGGTCATAATTGTGACCGGATGCTACCTCTGAGCCTGGGTTAATAAAGCAGTCCCTAGACTCTGCTATGCTTCACACAATGCTACCAGTCCCAGCAGGCTTATGGCGCCCGTGAACCTCTAATGGGGACCACCCGTCCGGCAGGTGATCAGAGCAACGCTTAATCTGACTTCGAAACCGAGAATCCGCCATATATTTCATTAGCCCATCAAAACCTGGCGGACTACCGCGCAACCAACACCTCACCCCACAGGTTTGAACCCACGATCTTATAATTTGTAGGCGAGAACGCTACCTCTCCTGGGCCCTCGGACAATAAAAAGCAGTCTAGACTCTGCTGTAACTACACAAAGCCTGTTCAACAGCGAGTTTATGGCGCTGTGAACCACTATAGGGACCACCCGTTACGCTTGAATTCAAACAGCAATTTTTTACCAAAATAAAACTGGCTCACGAGGATCCATATATATTTCATTAACCCAATAAAGCCATGGGACTTCTTCATATAATCAACACATAACCCACCAGGATTTGAACCCACGATCTTATAATTGTGATGAGGGAATGCTACTCTGGGCCACCAGGACAATAAAGAAACGGTCCTAGACTCTGCATATTTTACTGGCCTGTTCAACGAGCTTACTTAGCGCCGTGAACCTCTAATAGGACCACCGTTGCCGCTTGGGTGATCAAACAGCAGCAACCAAATCTTGGCTTCGAAACGCTCGAGGATCCATATATATTTCATTGGCAATAAAGCGCGGACTTCTACATTTAATCAACTTTCTTTTGATTTGAACCCGATCTTATAATTGTTGAGGACACTACCTCTGGGCCGCCAGGACCGTAAAGCAGTCCCTGGGCTTTCTGCTATATTTCACACAAAGCTTGTTCACTTGGCTATGGAGCCGTGAACACTCTAATGGGAACCACCAGTCACCGCTTAATTGATCAAACAACAATTTTGAATGCGGCTGACCAGATCCCTGTTTTCGTGGCCAATAAAACCGCAGACTTCTACATATAATCAACACCTCCACCCACCAGGATTTGAACCCGCGATCTTATAATTGTGACGAGAATACTACCTCTAAGCCACCGGGACAATGAAAGCAGTCCCTGGGCCTACTTTATATTTCACAAAGCCTGTTCCAGCGAGCTTATGACGCTGTGGGCCTCTAATAGGGACCACCCGTGCAGCAGGTGATCAGGCAACGCTTGGCAATGCTGGCGTGAAACCCCGAGGATCCATATATATTTTCATTAACAATAAAGCATCGCGGACTTCTGCATTTAATAGCCTCACCCCACAGGATTTGAACCCGCGATCTTATGATTGTGGCCGGGGGCAACTACCTCTGGGCCACAGGACACTAAAAGCAGTCCTGAACTCTGCTATATTTCACACAAAGACTGTTCTAGCGAGCTTTTGGCGCCGTGAACCTCTAATAGGGACCACCCGTGCAGCTTCGAAACCCGAGGATCCATATATTTTTCATTAGCCCAATAAAGCACGCGGACTTCTACATATAATCAACATCTCACCCCACCAGGCTTTGAACCCACGATCTTATAATTGTGACCGGGGAATGCTACCTCTGGGCCACCAGGACAATAAAAGCAGTCTTAGACTCTGCTATATTTCACACAAAGCCTGTTCAACGAGCTTGTGGCGCCCAGAACCTCTAATGGGGACCACCCGTGCCGCTTAGGTGATCAGAATAAACTTTTTACCAAATGCGGCTTCGAAACACGAGGATCCATATATATTTCATTAGCCCAATAAAGCACGCGGACTTCTACATATAATCAACACCTCACCCCACCAGGATTTGAACCCACGATCTTCTAACTGTGACGGGCGAATGCTACCTCTGGGCCACCAGGACAATAAAAGCAGTCCTAGATTCTGCTATATTTCACACAAAGCCTGTTCAACGAGCTTATGGCGCCGTGAACCTCTAATGGGGACCCCCCGTGCCGCTTAGGTGATCAGAGCAACGTTTTACCAAATGTGGCTTCGAAACCCGAGGATCCATATATATTTCATTAGACCATTAAAGCACGCGGACTTCTACATGTAATCAACACCTCACCCCACCAGGATTTGAACCAACGATCTTATAATTGTGACCGGGGAACGCTACCGCTGGGCCACCAGGACAATAAAAGCAGTCCTAGACTCTGCTATATTTCACACAGAGCCTGTTCAATGAGCTTATGGCGCCGTGAACCTCTAATGGGGACCACCCATGCCGTTTAGGTGATTAGAGCAACGTTTTACCAAATGCGGCTTCGAAACACGAGGATCCATAAATATTTCATTAGCCCAATAAAGCACGCAGACTTCTACATATAATCAAAGCCTCACCCCACTTGGATTTGAAGCCACGATCTTATAATTGTGACCGGGGAACGCTACCTCTGGGCCACCAGGACAATAAAAGCAGTCCTAGACTCTACTATATTTCACACAAGCCTGTTCAACGATCTTATGGCGCCATGAACCTCTAATGGGGACCTCCCGGGCCGCTTAGGTAATCAGAGCACCGTTTTACCAAATCCGGTTTCGAAACACGAGGATCCATATATATTTCATTAGCCCAATAAAGCCGCTA
>NW_024757103.1:0-22131 GCF_018991925.1 Homarus americanus
CTACACCCACAAACAAACCTACTATCCACTCCCTACACCCACAAACATACCTACTATCCACTCCCTACACCCACAAACAAACCTACTATCCACGCCCTACACCCACAAACATACCTACTATCCACGCCCCACACCCACAAACAAACCTACTATCCATGCCCTACACCCACAAACAAACCTACTATCCACGCCCCACACCCACAAACAAACCTACTATCCACGCCCTACACCCACAAACAAACCTACTATCCACGCCCCACACCCAAAAACAAACCTACTATCCACGCCCCACACCCACAAACAAACCTACTATCCACGCCACACACCCACAAACAAACCTACTATCCACGCCCCACACCCACAAACAAACCTACTATCCACGCCCTACACCCACAAACATACCCCACTATCCACGCCCCACACCCACAAACAAACCTACTATCCACGCCCTACACCCACAAACATACCTACTATCCACGCCTAATAACCCACAAACAAACTCTTACTATCCATGCCCTACACCCACAAACATACCTACTTTCCCACGCCCTACACCCAATAAACAAACCTACTATCCACGCCCCACACCCACAAACAAACCTACTATCCACGCCCTACCAACTCCACAAACATACCTACTATCCACGCCCCACACCCACAAACAAACTCTACTATCCACGCCCCACACCCACAAACAAACCTTACTATCCACGCCCCACACCCACAAACATATCTACTATCCACTCCCAAACACCCACAAACAAACCTACTATCCACTCCCTACACCCACAAACATACCTACTATCCACGCCCTACACCCACAAACATGCCTACTATCCACGCTCTACACCCACAAACATACCTACTATCCACGCTCTACACCCACAACCACACCTACTATCCACGCCCCACACCCACAAACAAACCTACTATCCACGCCCCACACCCACAAACAAACCTACTATCCACGCCCTACACCCACAAACAAACCTACTATCCACGATCTACACCCACAAACAAACCTACTATCCACGCCCCACACCCACAAACAAACCTACTATCCACTCCCTACACCCACAAACATACCTACTATCCACTCCCTACACCCACAAACAAACCTACTATCCACGCTCTACACCCACAAACAAACTATCCACGCCCACACCCACAAACAAACCTGCACTATCCACGCCCCACACCCACAAAACATACCTACTATCCACGCCCTAACTCCACAAACAAACCTACTATCCACGCCCCACACCCACAAACAACCTACCATCCACGCCCCATCACAGGAAACAGGTAAAACATTTCTGTGATCGTTCTTCAATAATTCCATACGCCAACCTTACCTGCATTTATCTCGATTTCAGTATAAAATTTTAGTGTTAATTTCAGCATCGGAATCAATCAATCAATCAATCAATCAATCTCTCTCTCTCTCTCTCTCAAGATGGAAATTTCATGACGTAAAATCCGATGAAAACTCGACCCTGTTTATACGTGTTGCTTCGAGGTTTTGTTTTCACGTTAACCTCATGTTTCGTTTCGATAAATGACACATATCACAGGAGGTGAACTACAAACTGAACTTTGACCTGACACCGACGACCGACCGACGGAAGATGGGGCTTCGGGTTTAGTCGTATCCCATTTGAGAGTTTTATGAATGTGAAGCCCCGAATTAGTCAACAAACCCTACAGCTCAATTTGCATTCGACCTTGTGCATCTTGTTCTTGAATCAGAACCTTATCTCACACATATATAGGGGTTAGGTTAAGTTGGGTTGGGTTAGGTTAGATTGGGTTAGGTTAGGTGAGCCGTGTCCATCACAACCAGACAATTATCCCCGTCCATCAGATCTTCCCTTTAACAAATCCTCAACATAAAAAACAAATTCACCTCCATGTGTTAAAATCTTACTACACTACATTACCGTCACCACTATACCAAACCTGTGTAATATTAACACACTAATACACTATTAAGACATCACCAAATCCATCAATAAACAGTACATCTTCCTTTACACTTGATAAGAAAGAAAAACAGGAAAATATGCCCAGAATCTCAATTTCATTCACTAACATTACGAAAAATTACAAGAGTTAAGAGTCAAAGCAAGATATGTGCTGTACGCAATGTTGATGTTATTTTGTTCGCCATCATTGTGTCCTAAAGTTAATCTGTTTTGTGAAGTAAATCCTCGGACTTGGGAACAAATCATCATGTGTACCTTTGAGTATTAAGGTCTTGATCCATTTCCTTGATGTCTACCGTTTGGAACAGGTAACACCACCACAATTGTTTTAACCAAGACGAAAACGGACGAAAAAAAAAGCTTCTACAAATATCAAGTATTAATTTTCTCTCTTTACAGGATCTAATACTCTTGGAAATGTGTTTAAATTAATCTGATTTGTTTTCATTTATTGTCGATCCTTTATAAGAGGACTTGTGGATCCCCCGAGCCTCTCCGGCCATTTTGTTTAAATTTTTCGGTCGCTCTAAAATACCATTAAAACAATATTGATTATAAACGTTTGGCTCAACTGATGATCTCAAACATGTCCCAACATTTTTTGCCTCAACTCCACATTCTGTAACTCATTTAGGTAGAAGTCCCTCACTACACATACACTGGACTATGTGTAATGTTGCAGCTAATGTGTTATCAAGATATTGCACATTATAAGTTCATGTGTGGTCATTATTATATCAAACGGAGGAATTTTAAAGAGCTATTACACCACCTGTATCATTAGTTGTCGCCAGGTGAAGGAATATTTAGGTAGATTATATTCTATTTACTGTAATTAAAGTTTCAATACCTAAGACGTTCCACTATAAGAGTCTTTCAACCTCAGGTAAGGTCTTAAGACTTTCTACTCTAGGTCTTACACCCTCGAGTAGTTGTATTGTCCACATAGGTAATTACTCCACAAGGAACTACAAGTTACACCTTGATGTAATACTTCATTTACTGCCAAACTTTATAGGGAAATATTTTTTCACAAAGAATTTCAAGTTACAATTTCACATAATAAGTCACATTACAAACGTTCCTTCGGCTTACAGTTAAGCTTTGTAATGTCAAGATATTTTTTTCACTGCAGAGGAAAGTATCCGTCATCATCATCACCACACACAAACACACACACACAAAGACAAAACTCCTGTATCCAGATTCTCAAAAGTTTATAAATTAAATTCTTCCCTAAAATTAAACAGACAATACATCTATTTATCATAGAGTATGTGAACAATATCGACGCCATATTGGTTACCATCTTTGAGTCATATAATTAGTTAGCTACATAGTGCTAATTATTTAGTTAAATAGGAAAAAATAATCTACTAGCGTGTGTTGTGACCAAAATAAATCAACATTGTATTTACTTTCTCCTCCAGGGGGCACTAAGTCTAGAAAAATGACACAATTGACATCTACATAAAGTGACTGATCAAGGGTAGATATTGGCTACCTTTTGTGTTACTTTGAGGTCGTAAGAACACACAGAGCTGCTCTTAAGGATGTTTACCACAATACACCTTAACCAGTTTCTCATTCACTAAGGTCAAACAATAAATCTGGTTCACAAGATACACCGTAATTTTATTAGAATACAATAATCAATTACTGTATTATTGTATTGAGGCGAATAGTCTTATGGTGTTAAGATGTGCTCTTGCCACGAAGATGCAAACAAAAGTGTATTCACATTCGCCTTGCTGGACGATGATCTGTAGACGTTAAAGTCCTCCTCTCCTCCTGCTCTCGAGTAAGTAAGCGAAGGCCTCTACCTGACCAAAAATTACACCAAGATAGATTACCTGAAGATTAACCCTCCCAGCTTATTTCAACGAATGATTAACCTAACGCTACTTGGGAAGTTAAGTTAGGTTAGGTTAGGTTAGGGTAGGGTAGGGTAGGGTAGGGTAGGGTAGGGTAGGGTAGGTCAGGTCAGGTCAGGTCAGGCAGTGCCAGTGTAGTTAATCTTGAGGTTAAATAAACTAGAGGCTAATCTTCACATGAGCCAGTAAGACACTTTGACGGAGGCGGTTACGTACAACAGGAAAGCTCTGATAACATATAATGTACAGTATATACCGTTTAAGTTGCGTCAGCAGCTCTATACACCACTTATTGACTTACTCATTCACTGCCGTAGAAATATTTACTTCTCTAACAGGTTTCTATATGGTTCCCAGTCATTATAATACGACCTTGTAAAATCAAATGATCTAAATTAAACTAAACTTATCCAAATTAAACTTATTAGCTAACAAATCCTTCTAAAACACGATATATGCAAATCAAAAGTTCTAAATTTAACTTAACTTATCGTAATATAACTATTATAACTAAACCATTTTAATTAAACCTAACCTAAACACCTCAAGTGCCACAAACAGAAGGAAAAAACACCTTTAATATTATCGTGTAAGAGGCCCCTGTAACCCACTAACTCCAGGTAATGCATCTATATCAATCTACCTGCGTTAGAAGCTCTATACGTGGCTATGATCGTTACCCACTGCTGGAGAACATTTGTACTTCTATAATTACCCCTGGAGAAACAATGCACCAATTTACGATTGATTTATTTTATTTTTCATTTATTTTTTATTCTTGGTCCATACTGTAAACATCGCCCGCTTGTGAGTCCCGTCAGCCATTTTGTTCTAACTTTCGGGGATTCTAAAATAAGCTATAAATAAATAAATAAATAAATAAATAAAACAAGCATCTTTTGTTTTTCTAACCCATGAGCTGTGAGTCTTCATTATATACTTCAACATTACTGTAAACTAAGGCTAGAGAGGGTGTGTACAGTACTAGTGGAGCCAAGACGAGAAGGTATTTCAAATCCCTAAAGGGTTTTACAAGTGGAGAGTCTTACAAGTGGAGGGTCTTACAGGTGGAGAGTCTTACAAGTGGAGGGTCTTACAGGTGGAGGGTCTTACAGGTGGAGGGTCTTACAGGTGGAGAGTCTTACAAGTGGAGGGTCTTACAGGTGGAGAGTCTTACAAGTGGAGGGTCTTACAGGTGGAGGATTTTAATAAGGAAAAATACAGCAAGTCCTACAGTTGAATCAGCCAAGTCGAGGAACACTCTTAAGAGTCATGTAACTTCTACCTGGTGTTACCTGTAATCAAGCTAAGGTATATGTAAGAAGAATATTATCTCGTTACTATCCATTCCTCTTCCACTATCCTGCGAGGTGGTGTATTAATAGGCACAGATACTCATGATAAAGAAGGAATAAAGAGAAAGACGCAAGGTACCTATAAAATGCGACAGAATATACCCACACATGCGTAATCCTAACCCATCCCAACCCAACCCAACCCTATCCTACCCTCAGCTTCACCACAGTACACAAAGTCATTCTTGGTATCAGAGTGACGCATAAACACCCTGTATCGCCTAAGACACATTTGAATCGGATGGTTCGTTGACGGTTTTATTTCGGTATAAAGCAGTGAAGCAATTAGTTCGAGGGAACAGTGAGTCAAAATACTTCACATCAGCTTCGTTTACGACTTCCAGCTGATATTTACTTCTGTTGTCTATATCAATCACATTTTATAATGAAAACAAAAATATGGTTAGTTACTTAAAAATGGTAAAAAAATCATACTTAGATACTTAAGAGTGAGGAAAAAAGATACTTAAGATACTTAAAAATGAAAACACTCTTTGATACTTAAATTAGGACAAAATAAACGGACATAAAGATTTAACTATGAGCGGTGGATATTACGACATGTACCGGCTATCAATACAGAGGCGCTATTTAGCCGTGAAGTTCTCTCAGAAACCCAACAAGACAATATGTGGTCACGTAAAAATTTCAGGTTAATTTTTAACACCATCCGTCATTTTAAACCTTGGCACCTGTAGATTAAGAAAATATATGGTGATATTTTTTCTGATGGGATAAAGGTCGTATTTGTCCAGAGAAGTAAGAGAGGAAAAAAATCACTTGAGAGGCATGACGCACAGAGTGTCTAAGGTGATAAAAGATCATATACTACCATTTGGGTTTTCAAATTAAGTTCATTACATAAAATATCAAACTCATAAAGATTACAAAAGAACAGAACACCATGAGCTCTCTACAGCTATTGTCAGCCGTCAATATGCTGACGTACAGAAGCTACACAATGTTATTGGTGACTGTAATCCCAGGAAAATGATGCTCTTTTAAACTTGGTAACTGGAGCTGTAATGCCAGAAAATGCCAAATATGACAATCTATGTGCATATGAAGTTGGAAGACAAAATTATGAAAATTTTGTCAAGGAACGTATTGTTGGTCCATTGAGCATCTGGGAAAAGATGTCCAAGGTTAATCTTCTGTCGTGGAAAGCAGCAAATAAGACTTCAACCATCAAATTGCTATCACAAGTTATAGAACTTAAGCAGGACATACAGTATATGCATCACAGAAGGGCAGCACTGTACATATCAAGTCACCAGACACTGATGTGTTTGGCATATCAAAGCAGCCTCAACTTGGAGAAAATACAAGTATGATAACAGGAACTGGTGAGCGACGACACATTGGGCAGAGAGCCTTACAGGTTTCCATGCCTTCACAGGATCTGACTGCATTGGAAAATTTGTTGGCAAAGGAAAGAAAGCATGTTGGAGCACTTTGATGAAATCTAAACTGTCAAAACTTAGATGGCACCTCTTCAAGAAAAAGCAGGCAGAAGCTGGAGAACTACCAGCGACTGCAGCAACTCTAAAGTATCATATATTGAGAGGAAGGTATCAAGCTCTTCTGTGGTCTTGTGATGCAGACAGTGAAATGCTTTCACAATTAGAGCATGGCTGGAAGATTGACAATGACTGTTTCATACTAGTAATATCAGACCAACCACCAGCTCCAGAAGCAATCACAGAACTTGTTAAATGTGGATGTGGCATCAGGAAATGTGGATCATTGTCATGTTCATACAGAAAGAATCAGAAAGAATAGCATGACATGCACCGAGATGTGTAACTGTCAAGCAGATGATGAGAAATGCCTAAACAAGGTGAAGGAATCTGTTGTACACAGAAGACTCTGATGACGAGGACTGAAGCAATGTCGTAAATAATAACTTGTGACTTGTTTACACATGATGTATAACACTACAAACTTTTAATAAATATAAAACGGTGGTTCTAAGCTTTTCAGATAATGGTAATAAGTATATGTTAAATTTCCAGTATTTGTCTTCAGCAAATAATTTTACTTACTGCAATCTCTTCTTTGCCAGAGACAGGATGGCATATATGGGCAGCCATGTTTGTAACACACTTAAGATATTATAACAGCATTCATAATATATTATGTTAAATTGTAATCATATAATACTACATGTTCATAGGTTATTAGTCATGTTTTAAGTTACTTAGGACTTAATGGTAATACGTCTGTGGTTCATTACGCCGCTCTTTGATAAAACTTCTTTAATGGCATAAAACTTATAATAAACCGTTAAAAAAAATGACACCACAGTTCCTTAACATAGTTTATAAGGATTATTACGATGTATGGTGTCAAAAATTAACATGAAATTTTTACGGGATTACTTAAGCTCCTACACTAAAACCTGCCGACCTAACCTAACCTTTTTTTACCCACCTCCACCTACTTACCTAACCTGACATAATCTAACCTAACCTGACATAATCTAACCTAACCTGACATAATCTAACCTAACCTGACGTAATCTAACCTAACCTCCCCGTCTGACATAAGCTAACCTAATCAAACCTAACTTTCCCACCTACCTACCATAACCTATCTACTTATTGCCTACCTAACCTAACTTAACCCAACCTGACGTAATCTAACCTAACCTATTGAAACTTAGCTTAACCACCTACCTCATCTAACACCACTTTGTAATCTCTTTGCACTACCGCTCACAGGATGAGTATGGGGGGCACAATAAACTAGCCTATAAGTGGCAAAATTAACAAAACTAACCTAACCTAACCCAACATGACTTAACCTAACCTGATCTGATCTATCCAACTTAAACATCTTAGAATATATAATAAAGCCGCTAGGTTAATTTAGGCTAAATATGGTTGATTCATATTTTGTTTTGACAGAAATTCCCAGCAAAATAACGTATCAATATTGAGAACCACCGCCATGTTGGTTCCACGTTAACAAGACACGGATACACTACAGAATAACCCTCGTTCGTTTAACCTCAATTACTACAGTTTACTTTATAATCTTACTTCACAATCTTCACTACATGTCACTTCACAATCTTCATCACATCTCATTTCACAATCTCCACTACATCTCACTTCACAATCTTCACTACATCTCACTTCACAATCTTCACTTCATCTCACTTCACAATCTCCACTACATCTCACTTCACAATCTTCACTACATCTCACTTCACAATCTTCACTACATCTCACTTCACAATCTTCACTACATCTCACTTCACAATTTTCATTACATCTCGCTTCACAATCTTCACTACATCTCGCTTCACAATCTTCACTACATCTCACTTCACAATCTCCACTACATCTCACTTCACAATCTTCACCACATCTCACTTCACAATCTTCATCACATCTCACTTCACAGTCTTCACTACATCTCACTTCACAATCTTCACTATATCTCACTTCACAATCTTCACTACATCTCACTTCACAATCTTCACTACATCTCACTTCACAATCTTCACTACATCTCACTTCACAGTCTTCACTACATCTCACTTCACAATCTTCAATACATCTCACATCACAATCTTCACTACATCTCACTTCCCTATCTTCACTACATCTCACTTCACAATCTTCATCACATCTCACTTCACAATCTTCACTACATCTCACTTCACAATCTTCACTACATCTCACTTCACAATCTCTACTACATCTCAATTCACAATCTTCATCACATCTCACTTCACAATCTTCACTACATCTCACTTCACAATCTTCACTACATCTCACTTCACAATCTTCACTACATCTCACTTCATAATCTTCACCACATCTCACTTCATAATCTTCACTACATCTCACTTCACAATCTTCACTGCATCTCACTTCACAATCTTCACTACATCTCACTTCACAATCTTCACTACATCTCACTTCACAATCTTCACTACATATCACTTCATAATCTTCACCACATCTCACTTCATAATCTTCACTACATCTCACTTCACAATCTTCACTGCATCTCACATCACAATCTTCACTACATCTCACTTCACAATCTTCACTACATCTCACTTCACAATCTTCACTACATCTCACTTCACAATCTTCACTACATCTCACTTCACAATCTTCGCTACATCTCACTTCACAATCTCCACTACATCTCACTTCACAATCTTCACTACATCTCACTTCACAATCTTCACTACATCTCACTTCACAATCTTCACTACATCTCACTTCACAATCTTCATTACATCTCACTTCACAATCTTTACCACATCTTACTTCACAATCTTCACTATATCTCACTTCACAATCTTCACTATATCTCACTTCACAATCTTCACCACATCTCACTTCACACAATCTTCACTACATCTCACTTCCATAATCTTCACACATCTCACTTCACAAGCTTCATCTCCTTCACAATCTTCTACATCTCTTCTGATCTTCACTACATCTCACTTCACAATCTTCACTACATCTCACTTCACAATCTTCAATACATCTCACTTCACAATCTTCACTACATCTCACTTCACAATCTTCACTGCATCTCACTTCACAATCTTCACTACATCTCACTTCACTATCTTCACTGCATCTCACTTCACAATCTTCACTACATCTCACTTCACAATCTTCACTACATCTCCCTTCACAATCTTCACTACATCTCACTTCACAATCTTCACTACATCTCACTTTACAATCTTCACTACATCTCACTTCACAATCTTCACTACATCTCACTTCACAATCTTCACTTCATCTCACTTCACAATCTTCACCACATCTCACTTCACAATCTTCACTACATCTCACTTCACAATCTTCACTACATGTCACTTCACAATCTTCACTACATCTCACTTTACAATCTTCACTACATCTCACTTCACAATCTTCACTACATGTCACTTCACAATCTTCACTACATCTTACTTCACAATCTTCACTACATCTCACTTCACAATCTTCACTACATCTCACTTCACAATCTTCACTACATCTCACTTCACAGTCTTCACTACATCTCACTTCACACTCTTTACCACATCTTACTTCACAATCTTCACTACATC
The DNA here is from genome assembly GCF_018991925.1 of Homarus americanus. Taxonomy (NCBI): domain Eukaryota; kingdom Metazoa; phylum Arthropoda; class Malacostraca; order Decapoda; family Nephropidae; genus Homarus; species Homarus americanus. The sequence goes on from NW_024757103.1 coordinate 10,310, forward strand.
TCACTTCACAATCTTCACTACATCTCACTTCACAATCTTCACTACATCTCACTTCACAATCTTCACTACATCTCACTTCAAAATCTTCACTGCATCTCACTTCACAATCTTCACTACATCTCACTTCACAATCTTCACTACATCTCGCTTCACAACCTTCACTACATCTCGCCACCAATCTTCTACATCTCACTTCACACAATCTTCCACACTACATCTCCTTCACAATCTTCACTACATCTACTTCTACAATCTTCTTTCATCTCCTTCTAATCTCCACTACATCCACGCTTCACACAATCTTCACCATCCCACTTCTAATCTTCACTACATCTCCTTCACAATCTTCACCACATCTCACTTCACAATCTTCACTACATCCTTCACAATCTTCACTACACCTCACTTCACAATCTTCACTACATCTCACTTCACAATCTTCACTACATCTCACTTCACAATCTTCACCACATCTCATTTCACAATCTTCACTACATCTCACTTCACAATCTTCACTGCATCTCACTTCATAATCTTCACTACATCTCACTTCACAATCTTCACGACATCTCACTTCATAATCTTCACTACATCTCACTTCACAATCTTCACTACATCTCACTTCACAATCTTCACTACATCTCACTTCACAATCTTCATTACATCTCACTTCACAATCTTCACTACATCTCACTTCACAATCTTCACTACATCCCACTTCACAATCTTCACTACATTTCACTTCACAATCTTCACTACATCCCACTTCACAATCTTCACTACTTCTCAATTCACAATCTTCACTACATCTCACTTCACAATCTTCACTACATCTCACTTCACAATCTTCACCACATCTCACTTCACAATCTTCACTACATTTCACTTCACAATCTTCACCACATCTCACTTCACAGTCTTCACTACATCTCACTTTATAATCTTCACTACATCTCACTTCAAAATCTTCAGTACATCTCACTTCACAATCTTCACTACATCTCACTACATCTCACTTCACAATCTTCACTACATCTCACTTCACAATCTTCACTACATCTCACTTCACAATCTTCACCACATCTCACTTCACAATCTTCACTACATCTCACTTCACAATCTTCACTATGTCTCACTTCAAAATCTTCACTAACACCATCCTTCATCACTACATATAACAACATCCATCATCACTACTTATAACACCATCCATCATCATCACTACATATAACACTATCCATCATCACTACATATAACATGATCCATCATCACTACATATAACACCATCCACCATCACTACATATAGAACCATCCATCACGACATATAACATCATCCATCATCACTACATATAACACCATCCAACATCACTACATATAACACCACCCATCATCACTACATATAGCATCATCCATCATCACTACATATAACTCCATCCATCATCACTACATATGACACCATCCAGCATCACTACATATAACACCACCCATCATCATTACATATAACATCATGCATCATCACTACATATAACACCATCCAACATCACTACATATAACACCACCCATCATCACTACATATAACATCATCCATCATCACTACATATAACTCTATCCATCATCACTACATATAACACCATCCAGCATCACTACATATAACACCAACCATCATCACTACATATATCATCATGCATCATCACTATATATAACACCATCCATCATCACTACATATATTACCCTCCTATCATCACTACATATAACACCATCCATCATTACTACATATCAACGCATCATCATATCACCATCCATCATCACTATATATTACCCTCCTATCCATACATATAACACCATCCATCATTACTACATATAACATCCTATCAACACCACCATCCATCATCACTACAACACCATCCTCATCACTATAGTGGTAAACAATGCTTCATTTTGTTGTCAATTTCTTTAAATTCCAACCTTATTAAACCGTAATTCTTTCTGTATGGTCAAATTTTGATTTGACCTCAGTGAGAGAGCTGTTAGTGTCATTTCATCACAATGGTGTTCAGACGCACTGTAACGAAGGTCTCAAAGGTTGAGGTGAAGCCTTGCCAAGTGAAGGAGAAGGGGCCCCGATCTAACAAACTGCAGACCACAAAACACACTAAGACCCAAAACAACAAGAAAACCCAAAACAACAACAAGAAGAAGGAAACTACCACTTTCTGCCATGTACAAAAGGACCAGTACTTGCCATGGGGAGACTACATCTTCACAGGGAAAAAGACAAAGAACAACAAGAAGTGCTGAACCATCCTCTCTGAGATTTAAAAATAATAAAAAACATATTAATTGATTTTGTTTGTATTATTTATGCTTTTATTATTTTCATCTGTAAACGTACTGTTTTGGGAATATATTTTGAGTTACATAATATTTAGGTACAGCAGTATATTTCACTGTATCTCCTTGTGTGTGTGTGTGGGTAGTGTGTGGATAGTGTGTGGGTACTATGGGTGTGTGCCGATTAAGGAGAACTGGAGTCATGGCTAACTGTGACCCTATATACGGGTTACATCGGCCTTAACGCCCTTGTCTCAGCGCTATCTCATATATTCAAATTTCACATATTTGAAAGTATTAGATAACCAAAATATCTGGAAAATATTTAGTTAAAAATGCAAATAATAAAAAAAAATCGAAAACAGAAAGAAAAAAAAATACCCGTGAAAGTGGAAATAAGGAGGAGGCAGAGCAGACGATACACAGGAAGGCAGTAATCATCATCCCCGTGTGAACCAGCCAGAGAAGAACTCCTTCGCCTCACCGTCCACCCGCGTACGATCAGCTGAGTGAAGTTGCCTCGTGTTGCAGTAAACATTATCTGTAAAAGGACAATTTACTTTTACTTTTATTGTTTATCTTACTGTTTATAACTGTTTATTTTCTCTTACATAATGTACACTAAGTATGGGAGTGTACAGTAAGTTATACCGGATGGCAACAAATTCATATTCGTCTTGCAAATATTAAAACATTACCCTAACAACAGTATTGTATAACAACACGAGCTAAAGTGATGTGTAAAAAGGTCGGTTGCAAAAAGAAATATTATTCTTTTAAGTCTTTTTCAGTTTGTTCAGTGTTAACAACATTATAGGTCATATTTCATGCAGTATGCATATACAATGTTTGCTGAAGGTTTAATACCTTTCTGTTTACTGATGATGTAAAACCCTCGTTAAAATACTTTAGAGTCGTTTACAAAATATTTGGTGCGTTTTCCGGAGCATTGTATGTTTTAACAGCATGCGAGGCGGCAGGTATGTGGTGTTTTAAGAGCACTTCACGCTATAGCTCAGTTGGCCACGGATTAGCGAATTACGAACTGAAAATGTTTGGATCGTCATCTGTTTCGTGTAAGCTGTGTCGTACATTTTGTGCTACATTAAAGTCCAGCGATCTGTGGCAGCTGTTGGGCTCCTGCCTGACCACCCTTTGCCTAAGAAGAGCGATTGTCTGAAGGTGTTCGAGTAGTTACTCAATTGTGAAAAAGTGATAGTGAGTCCCATAGACATGGCTGCCAGTCAGGGACAGTGTGGATATGCCACACTACATAGCATGTCTTTGGTAAGTAAAGGAGGCCGTGTAGCCAAGACAGCACTCAACCGTCTTCACTTCCCCAATTACAGCTAGGTGGACTGAGAGCGCCTCGGGATTATCATATCTATAATGCCAGACGGTAACACCATCCCCTTGACATCTCGGAGACTATACAGTACTGTATTCGGGGCGTGTTTGTGGGTCTCTACTGCCGCCTCCCTATCGTTGAGTTGCTCCCCACTTACCGTAACCAGTCGAGGTCACTGTGGGAGGCCATGTACGGTACAGTACAGTACAGAGTCACGCCCCCCTCAACAACGTCCGCACCTCGCCTGCTGAATACAGTATTTGCAAATGTGACCATAAACCCCAACAATTGTAGCAAATTACAAGTCCCGGGATTTGCCCCTGGTATTAACACAGTGACAAGCGTCCCATTCCTGGTAAGTAGCAGGTGGCCGGAGGTAGTGCAATCCTCTCCCAGACTACACGGAGATGAGAGAGAGCTGGCTGACCATCATGGTAAGGACGTGTCACTATTTGGACCCCAGGAAGGCCATTATCGTAAGTTAAGTGAAAGGCATTTGGAATACTGGACGACAAGACGCTATATGAATTTCTTTACCCTAGTTTTCCCACCGATAATAATGAGTATAAGGGAGGTAGTCTCATCTGCGTTCATCAACACCATAGCCGTCTCAGTTACCTATTGCTCGTACAAGGTTTTTGAATGAAATAGTTTTACTAATATCAGGAACTTTCAAACTACTACAGGAAATAATATATATATATATATATATATATATATATATATATATATATATATATATATATATATATATATATATATATATATATATATATATATATATATATATATATATATATATATATATATATATATATATATATATATATATATATATATATATATATATATATATATATATATATATATATATATACATATGCAAGTAAATCACTGTAGGTGCGCGTGATCTAGGTATCTGCTGATAACCACAAGGAAAGAAGAAAACACGAAGTTCCCAAACGCTTTCGTGTAATTCACATCTTCAGGAGTGAGTACAGACTTGTGGTTATCAGCATATATGTATATATATATATGTATATATATATATATATATATATATATATATATATATATATATATATATATATATATATATATATATATATATATATGTATATATTATAACAAAAAGTGTTTGTATGTCATGCCGGACGAGAGTAATGTATCGCCCCTGCGTTTTTTCGACGAATTTTGCTTCACTAACTGAAAAAATCAATTACGAGCAGCTTGTACAACGATGTGCCGGAAAATGCCATTACGAGAGCGAAAATGGTGTTGCTGGCACTTTGTTCCATTTAGTCAAAGAAGATGACATTGAATGAATTTAATACAATGCGTATGTGGTGAACGAGCCAAGTGAAAATATGACATATTGAGCTACTTAATGAGAGAGAGAGAGAGAAAGAGAGAGAGAGAGAGACATGGTTAATAGACTCTAGATGAGAGACAATTCCTCAACCACACCATTAAGCACCAACAAAAAATTTCACCGCTATACCATAAATCCGAGTGTTAGTAGACATTATCAGCACCTACCTGTCTACCCACCATTATTGTTTCTTAAATTATGGTGCAATATGGTGCAATAGGGTTGATTTTATGGTGCTGATGTGCCCTTCCCCATTTTATAGACGCGAGAGAAGGTTTGTTTACATTGGGATGCCGTCATAGTCCTCTCTGGTGGCGAGAGTACTGACTGAGGGTATAGGGGAGGAAGAGGAGGAGGAGGATAAACAGGAGGGGGAGGAAAAGATGGAGAAAAAGGTGAGAGAGAGAGCGAATAAGAAGAACACCAACACAACATCAAAAACCCAACCAATACTAAAATAATATAACGAAATTAGAGACGAAAAATATAACAAACAATATAAGAAAATGAGCAGGAATGAACACCAAGGTCAGAAAAAGAGCAGGAATGAACACCAAGGTCAGAAAAAGAGCAGGAATGAACACCAAGGTCAGAAAAAGAGCAGGAATGAACACCAAGGTCAGAAAAAGAGCAGGAATGAACACCAAGGTCAGAAAAAGAGCAGGAATGAACACCAAGGTCAGAAAAAGAGCAGGAATGAACACCAAGGTCAGAAAAAGAGCAGGAATGAACACCAAGGTCAGAAAAAGAGCAGGAATGAACACCAAGGTCAGAAAAAGAGCAGGAATGAACACCAAGGTCAGAAAAAGAGCAGGAATGAACACCAAGGTCAGAAAAAGAGCAGGAATGAACACCAAGGTCAGAAAAAGAGCAGGAATGAACACCAAGGTCAGAAAAAGAGCAGGAATGAACACCAAGGTCAGAAAAAGAGCAGAATGAACACCAAGGTCAGAAAAAGAGCAGGAATGAACACCAAGGTCAGAAAAAGAGCAGGAATGAACACCAAGGTCAGAAAAAGAGCAGGAATGAACACCAAGGTCAGAAAAAGAGCAGGAATGAACACCAAGGTCAGAAAAAGAGCAGGAATGAACACCAAGGTCAGAAAAAGAGCAGGAATGAACACCAAGGTCAGAAAAAGAGCAGGAATGAACACCAAGGTCAGAAAAAGAGCAGGAATGAACACCAAGGTCAGAAAAAGATACAAACACTGATTAGAAGAGAAAATATAAACATTGTGAACAAAATATAAAACGCAGAATGTGAAATGAATAAGAAACGTTAAGTGTTTTATATTCAAGAGACAATAAACGGATCAAGGTACAAAAAGTAAAGGTAAATAGATGAAAAAAAAATACAAAGTGAAGAAATTAGAATCTCCTCTTCGTAAATTGAGAGCAGCAGCAGGAGGGGGGGGGGAGGGCATGAAATGGTCAATAATGTTCCATAAATCAGAGGAAATGTCGCAGAATCGGAGCAGCTGAGCCAATATTTGACCTCTGGTTTGCATAATTCGAAGCGCCAAATTTTTCACCAGCGTAGAGTTAAGGCAGCTCGGTGTAGGACGGGGAAATACCTCATACATTTTGACTTAGTGAGCTGCCGTCACCCACCTGGCCAGGTACGGTACACAGTCAGGTTAAATCATCAACTCATCTTTTTTTTTTTTTCAATTGGGAGGAGTATTTAATCATCATGAAAAAGACGAATAAAGCTCAAATTACACACACACACACACTGTAAATTGACTTATTCACGATATTCGGTCGCTTATGAGAGAGAGAGAGAGAGAGAGAGAGAGAGAGATTAATTCAGAGCGTGACGTGCACAAGTCAGTAGGATTAATAATAAACTTTTGTTTTCCGGAACTGAGAACTCTAACAAACTCTCTTTTTCTCCCTTTCCTATGACTTGAAATTACGATGGTGTCAGTGTGTGTGTGTGTGTGTGTGTGTTGAAGAGGAACATGAATGATAAAGTCTTCTGAACTAAATGTTATCTCCTGGAACCACCGCGTGATGCCTAGATAAGGAGTGTAAGGAGGAACTTATGTTTCTTTAGCTCTGGGTCTGGTGAAGTTATACAAACAACTGTTTATGGCAACTTGGGTCCTTTACAGACTCTCCCTGTATAATATAGTATATGTTTATGAAGGGGAAGATGCAGAGAGACATTTGTGTAGGCATGTTTGTCGGGAAGAGCCCAATGTCATGAATGGAATGCCTGTCGTTTGATATAGTGAAGAATAAATGTACAGTTTATCTGACTGCACAACGCTAGAGACGCTCTCTCATACAAGGAATACCAACAAGACCATTAATGACGACGCTACACTGAAACACAACTTTTAGGGTTGGTAACAAAAATAATTCGAGGAAAGTAACATCTGGTGAACCGGAAAGTTTGATTAAAAATTTTTAAATATGACAGTTTTTCGCTCTAGTTTGTGTAACGTGGATTATAAAATACACAAACTTATTTACCTGAGGAGCAACGAATATGAAACAAACACACACACATACACAGAATTAACATTTTCATGAACGTAGGCAAAAGTATTTACATTTCCAGACTTTTCTTACAAAACAATAATCTTAATCACAACATTTTAATCATTCGTCATTTTTTAAACTTAAGTTCCACCAAATGATAAGCAACACTTCCTAAAAAAAAATCGTTACTACGTATTTTTACATTTTCCGCCATAGGAGTGAGCCGAGTCAAACTAAAACACGATAATCATTACACAATACACCAGTAATCATCACAGTTCCGTAAAAGAGACATAACACTAAACTCGTTACGTGTTCCCTCGCTAACACTACTGACAACGACTGATTGAAACATATTTGTTGAAGGACGCCAGGCTGCAATGGTCACTGCAAAATCTAAATGCGAAATACATGATCAAGGCAACAATGGTGTTTTGTCTGTCCTGTCTGACCTTTGTTGCCGAGTTTAAAGGAAATACACTCACTGACTCACACAGTTATTTTGAGAGAGAGAGAAAGTATGTGTGTTTGTGTGTGTGTCCATTCAAAACAGGTATGTTTTTAATTAGTGGGAGTGTCTGTCGTAACACTAAACAAAAGATTCCTAGTAGTGTCTTTGTTCTTCAAATGTTTTAAATAAGACGACAGCTTTTGGTGGAAACTATGCTGGTAGTATTAGTGTAAGAAGCTGACAGTCTCAAACTTCCTTGTTATCTTAATAAACAAACAATGCATCAGTTTAATACAATAAAAAAATAGCTTGAAGAATGGCGCTGGTTATCATTAATTACCCTCAATATACAGCACAGTACATGGAGGTATTGTCCAATATTTCCTAACACCATCATGTTAAGACCTGAAGCAACACATCACCATTTAAAGCTAAAATCACCGAGTGTTTTATTCAAAGAATTGATCAACTGCCCGAATGGCTAATAAGCTATTAAGTGGCATCATAAATTGAGTATATTGTTTTTCTCCTTGAGTACGATAATTTAGTCCTATGAGTATAATAACTGGTCCTCTGAGTGCCGTTACATAACAACTTGAAGAATATCCTGAGTACGATAATTTAGGTGTTTTTTTAATATTATTTAACCCTATTAGTAAATTACTTAAACCTTTGAGTACGATTACTTAACCTTCTTGAGTATACTATTAAACAATCCCATGAGTACAATGACTTAATCCCTTGAGTACGATATCCTAAGACCTAATCCCTTGAGTTTTAAAGACTTAATCCCTTGAGTAAGATAACTTAACCCATTGAGTACGATAATATCCACCAGAACAGTGAATTATCTTGATGAAACGATAACATAACCTGTCAAATGCAAATGTTCACAGTGCATATGGCAACAGGTTACCAGTTTAAGATTCCCCTGTTGTGTATACAGGATATGACAAGAGTGTGACCTGTATATAATAAGACTCATGTTGCCTTACATTGAGAGTCGATTGGCTTTTGAAGATATTTGTATAGTTTTGTATTTTTTTTAATGTAAGGTCAGGTCAGGTTAAGTCAGGTTACATAGCGAGATATGAATAGTCTATTGGTAGTAAGAAAATATATTTATTTGAATATTGGTTAAGGTGTCACTTTTATGGTGTTGAAACCACATGGAAATTTCTGTACCTCTACTGTATACCTAAATCTGTACCTGTAATGTATATCTATACCTGTACCTGTACTGTATACCTGTACCTGGACTGTAAAGTGTTCCTGGTTGCCGTTGATTCATCTTAAGAATGTTTTATTTTATTTTTTATTTTGTTTTTTGTCGATAAGTGAGAGATTTGATATATGTTACAGATGATTACAATAAATAAAACCAAGAGGAGTGGGTGTGAGAAGGTGTAGTGATGCATCAGGTGTGTTAGAGGTAATAAACAAAAGCCTTACACTTAACCGAGGCTCCGTACCCGGTGCTTCATCACATAATGGAACTCTGAATCATCCAGGTATTTTAAACACAAACTACTAATTAATCCCCCAAACATTCGATGATCCGAAGCTTCGATACCAAATACTGCTTCGTCACACAATGGGACTATGAATCATCTAACCACTTCAACACACACACACACACAAGACGATAATTAACTCCCAAACACTCTCGATGATCCGAAGCTTAAGGCCCCAAGTACTTCATGAGACACTGGGACTTTCATCCTCCCACTTATAATTTATCCCAGGTATTAGAACCATTACAGACCACGATGATTCTGGCGCAGCTGGCGATAGGGGGTAGGACTGCATTCCTCTCTGAGCGATTTAATACAAGCTGGAGATAATTTACGAGAATGCTAACTCAGAAAATAACGAGTGGGGAGAGTTAAAAGCTACCGCAATTAAATAAAGTGTATAAACAATATCAACAATTTCCTTGTGGCCCCGTGCGTGGAATGTCTCAGCGCCAGGCCAGGCCAGGCCAATTAAAACAAATGTACACACTAACAGATACTGTACATACATACATACATACATACATACATACATACACATCCTCCATTGAAGAGCCTCACTAATATCCCCCCACCCCTCAACACCACCCCTCAACACCCCCCTTACCCCTCACACCCACCGAACTGCAGGATTTATTGTGGCCAAGTTAGTTCTGGTCTCTGGGTCATGGTGCACCAAAAGACCGCCATTGTTAGCAAATTTTCTCTGGAAGTTGATGACAAAAGTAAGAATTAAGAAGATGCAAGAGCTCCCCTCCCCTCCCCCCCCCCCTCCAGAGTGTTGTATGCAGTGGGCGGGCGGCGGCGCTAATGTTGATCAAGATCCGACCTCCTCTTAATTTAAGTCTTGGTGATTAATATTTATTTTTTTCACCGATGGTCTGTTCAAAAACTTAAAATATATGGATCATGTGAAGATTAGACACCCTAGATTATTTTTACCTGAAGGTTAACCATTGTAACGGTACAATAGAGGCTAGATTAGGTTAGGTTAAGCTAGATTAGGTTAGGTTAGGTTAGGCTAGATTAGGTTAGGTTAGGTTAGGCTAGGCTAGGTTAGGTTAGGTTAGGCTAGGCTAGATTAGGTTAGGTTAGGTTAGGTTAGGTTAGGTTAGGTTAGGCTAGGCTAGATTAGTTTAGGTTTGGGTGGTTAAACTTAACGTGAAATAAGTTGCAGTGTACCTGTAGAAGAGAGAGAGTTTCCCCTTGAACAAACACCTCTATGGTCGTTACAGAGTCGTCACGGTCTGGCAGCATAGACCAAGATTCTTCTCGTACATCATACTGCTGGCAGCGAGGAGCGATACAAAGGTCAAAAGTATCGTACTGGAGCTGGCCATTTACAATACACCCTGAATATTTACATAGGAACACAAAACAAACTCGTACGTCTGGCAGATAACTCAGAAGCACTATCATATTTTTGGGGGCATCGCCGAAGTTACTGACCAAACAAACAACTATCGTGCATCCGACAGAACGGGTCAAATTCGATTGGGGGTCTGGCGGTACAGGCAGAACTTTTGTCATACATAATGATTACATGGACTAAAACATAATTATACATCTGGCAGCTTGGATCACAATATTATCATACATCTGGCAGCATTATGAAAATACTATCACAATGTATACTTCTGGCAGCGTCGATCAGAAATTACATCATACATCCGGTAGCGGGGGGGGCTGGGGGAGGGTCAATATTGTGCCCAGGCAGTTGGCAACAGTGAAGAAGAAGCTGCTATCATACATCTGACTCCACAGACCACAGACCCCCTCCCCCACCAAAAAACAAACAAAAACACAATCTTATATCTAGCAGCCTTAACTAAAAAAAAAATATACGATCATACATCCGGCAGCACAACCCATTTCGTTACTATTCAACTTTCAACTAAGCCAAAGCAACTTTCAATCTCCTTGTTCATTATCATCAACACTTTTTAAAACCCTGCGGTATAAATCAGTGAGGTCTTTTGTGTGGCCAACCTGACCCCTTCGCTTCTTCATTATATTCTCACTAAATTACTTATTTTATCTTTTCCCTGGAGAGAGAAATTAGTAGCGGTCAACTTTATCTGTTCAGTCCGCCTCACTGTTGAAAGAGGATCCGGCCCGGGGGGGGGTAGTGTGCCTTAGAGAATAAAAGATCGTGTTATTGTTTTACTGTAGATAATAATACACAGTAAAAATATTTATGAGGTTTAATAAAATCGGTTAAAAAAGAATACGATTGGCTACTCTCTCTCTCTCTCTCTCTCTCTCTCTCTCTCTCTCTCTCTCGCTGTGTATCTATTATCACCGGAATAAATATAAA
>NW_024757104.1:0-9164 GCF_018991925.1 Homarus americanus
ACAGAGAGTCTCTGTTCGAGTACTTTCGGGGTAGCCTGATCGGTATAACAAAGTCCTGATGGGTATAACAAAGTCTGCAGTCGAGTATAACAAAAGTCCCTGTTCGGAGTATAACAAAGTCCCCTGATCCGGTATAATAAAGGACCTAATGGAGTATAACAAAGTCTCAAGATCGAGGTATAACAAGTCCCTGATCAGGTATGACAAAAGTCCCCTGATGCGAGTATAACAAAAGTCCCTGATCGAGTATAACAAAAGTCCCTAGTCGGGTACCTTGAAGTCCCTGATAAAAGGTAAACAAAGCCGCTCATCAGGTATAACGAATCCCTGATCGAGGTATAACAAAGTCCCCTGATCGAGTATAACAAAAGTCCCCTGGTCAGGTAAACAAAGCCGCTCATCGAGTATAACAAAAGTCCACAGTCGAGTATAACAAAAGTCCCTGTTCAAGTGTAACAAAAGTCTTCTGTCGAGTATAACAAAGCCACCTCGTCGAGTATAACAAAATCCCCTGATCGAGAGTATAACAAAGTCCCTGATCGGGTATAACAAAGTCCCCTGATCGAGTATAACAAGTCCCCTGATCGAGTAAAACAAAGCCCGCTCATCAGGTATAAAGTCCCCTGTTCGAGTATAACAAAGTCCCCTGTTCAAGTGCTTAACAAAGTCCTCTGATCGAGAGTCTGGCAAAGCCACCTCGTCGGGTATAACAAAGTCCCCTGATCGAGTATAACAAAGTCCCTTGATCGAGAAAAACAAAGCCCCCTGATCGAGTATAACAAAGTCCCCTGATCGAGTATAACAAAGTCCCCTGATCGAGTATAACAAAGTCCCCTGATCGAGTTTAACAAAGCCCCCTGATCGAGTACAACAAAGTTCCCTGATCCAGTATAACAAAGGCCCCTAATGGAGTATAACAAAGGCCCCTCATCCAGTTTAACAAAGTCCCAAGATCGAGTATAACAAAGTCCCCTCATCGAGGATAACAAAGTTCCCTGATCGAGTATAACAAAGTTCCATGATCGAGTAAAACAAACACCCCTGATCGAGTATAACAAAGTCCTTGATCGAGTATAAAAAAGCCCCCTAATCGAGTATAACAAAGTCCCCTGATCGAGCATAAAAAAGTCTCCTGATCGAGTATAACAAAGCCCCCTGATCGAGTATAACAAAGGCCCCTGGTCGAGTATAACAAAGTCCCCTCATCGAGTATAACATAGTCCCCTCATCGAGTATAACAAAGTCCCCGTATCGAGTAAAACAAAGTCCCCTGATAGAGTATAACTAAGTCCCCTGATTGAGTAAAACAAAGGACCCTAATGGAGTATAACAAAGTCCCAAGATCGAGTATAACAAAATCCTCTGATCGAGTAAAACAAAGTCCCCTGATCGAGTATAACGAAGTCTCCTCATCGAGTATAACAAAGTCGCCTGATCGAGTATAACAAAGTCCCCTGATCGAGTATAACAAAGTCCCCTGATCGAGTATAACAAAGTCCCCTGTTCGAGTATAACAAACTCCCCAGATCGAGTATAACAAAGTCCCTTGATCGAGTATAACAGTCGCCTGATCGAGTATATAACAAAGTCCCCTGTCTGGAGTATAACAAAGTCTCCTTGATCGAGTATAACAAAGTCCCCTGATCGAGTAAAACAAAGCCCCCTCATCGAGTATAACAAAGTCCCCTGATCGAGTATAACTAAGTCCCCTGATCGAGCATAATAAAGTCCCCTGATCTAGTGTAACAAAGTCCTCTGATCAAGTATAACAATGTCCCCTAATCGAGTATAACAAAGTCCCCTGATCGAGTATAACAAAGTTCCCTAATCGAGTAAAACAAAGCCCAATCATCGAGTATAGCAAAGTCCCCTGATCGAGTATAACAAAGTCCCCTGATCTAGTGTAACAAGCTCCTCTGATCGAGTATAGCAAAGTCCCCTAATCGAGTATAACAAAGCCAAAGTCCCCTGATCGAGTATAACAAATTCCCCTGATCTAGTGTAACAAAGTCCTCTGATCGAGTAAAGCAAAGTCCCCTAATCGAGTATAACAAAGTCCCCTGATCGAGTATAACAAAGTCCCCTGATCGAGAATAACAAAGTCCTATGATCGAGTACTACAAAGTCCCCTGTTAGAGAATAACAAAGTCCCCTGATCGAGTATAACAAAGTCCTCTGATCGATTAAAACAAAGTCCCCTAATCGAGTATAACAAAATCCCCTGATTGAGTATAACAAAGTCCCCTGATCGAGTATAACTAAGTTTTCTGATCGAGTATAATAAAGGACCGTAATGGAGTATAACAAAGTCTCAAGATCGAGTATAACAAAGTCCCCTGATCGAGTATAACTAAGTCCTCTGATCGAGTATAATAAAAGACCCTAATGGAGTATAACAAAGTCTCAAGAACGAGTATAACAAAGTCCCCTGATCGACTGTAACAAAGTTCCCTGATCAAGTATAACAAAGTCCCTAGATCGAGTATAACAAAGTCCCCTGATCGAGAATAACAAAGTCCCCTGATCGAGTATAACAAAGTCCCCTGTTAGAGTATAACAAAGTCCCCTGATCGAGTATAACAAAGTCCTCTGATCGATTAAAACAAAGTCCCCTCATCGAGTATAACAAAGTCCCCTCATCGAGTATAACAAAGTCCCCTAATGCAGTATAACAAAGTCCCAAGATCGAGTATAACAAAGTCCTCTGATCGAGTAAAACAAAGTCCCCTGATCGAGTATAAAGAAGTCCTCTGATCGAATATAACAAAGTCGCCTGATCGAGTATAACAAAGTCCCCTGATCGAGTATAACTAAGTCCCCTGATCGAGTATAATAAAGGACCCTAATGGAGTATAACAAAGTCTCAAGAACGAGTATAACAAAGTTCACTGATCGACTGTAACAAAGTTTCCTGATCGAGTATAACAAAGCCCCCTCGACGAGTATAACAAAGTCCCCTGATCAAGTATAACATATCCCCTGGTCGAGTATAACAAAGTCCTCTGGTCGAGTATAAAAAAGTCCCCTGATCGAGTATAACAAAGTCCCCTGATCAAGTATAACAAAGGCTCCTCATTGAGTATAACAAAGTCCATTGGTCAGGTATAAAAAAGTCCCCTGGTCGAGTATAACAATGTCCCCTAATCGAGTATAACAAAGCCCCTCGACGGTGTTACAAAGTCCTGATCGAGTATAACAAAAGTCACCTGAGCGAGGCAACAAAGTTCCCTGATCGAGTAAAACAAAGCCCCCATAGAGTATAAATAAAGTCCACTGATCGAGTATAACAAGGTCCCTGATCGAAAGCAGCGGAAGCCCCTGATCGAGACAACGTCCCCTGATCGGTATAAATAAAGTCCCTGATCGAGGTAACAAATTCCTCTGATCGAGTATAACAAAGCCACCTCGTCGAGTATAACAAAGTCCCCTGATCGAGTATAACAAAGTCCTGATCATATAACAAAGTCCCTGATCGAGTATAACAAAGTCCCTGATCGAGTAAACAAAGCCCGCTCATCGGAAATTTACAACAAGGCCCTGATCGAGTATTACAAAGTCCCCTGTTCGAGGTGTAACAAATTCCACTGATCGAGTATAACAAAGCCACCTCGTGAGTATAACAAAATCCTGATCAGGTATAACAAAGTCCCTAATCGATTATAATAAAGTCCCTGATTGAGTATAATAAGTCCCTGATCAAGTATAACAAAGTACCTGATCGAGTATAACAAACTCCCTTGATCGAGAAAAACAAAGCCCCTGATCGAGTATAACAAAGTCCCTGATGGTATAACAAAGTCCCTGATCGAGTATAACAAAGTCCCTCTATCGAGTTTAACAAGCCCTGATCGAGTATAAGAAAGGCCCCTGACCGAATATAACAAAGTCCTAGTTGAGTATATACAAAGTCTCTAATCCTAGTATAACAAAGCCCCTGATCGAGCATAACAAAGTCCCTGATCGTTAACAAAGTTCCTGATCAGTATAACAAGGCCCCTAATGAAGTATAACAAAGGCCCTCATCCAGTTTAACAAAGTCCCAGATCGAGTATAACATAGTCCCTCATCGAGTATAACAAAAGTCCTGATCGAGTATAACAAAGTCCTTTTCGAAAGTATAACAAAGTCCTGATCGAGTATAACAAAGCCCCTCGACGAGTAACAAAGTCCTGATCGAGTATAACAAAGTCCCTGATCGGGTATAATAAAGTCTCCTGATCGAGTTTAACAAAGCCCCCTGATCGAGTATAAGATAGGCCCCTGACCGAATATAACAAAGTCCCTAGTTGAGTATATACAAAGTCACCTGATCGAGTATAACAAAGCCCCCTGATCGAGCATAACAAAGTCCCCTGATCGATTACAACAAAGTTCCCTGATCCAGTATAACAAAGGCCACTAATGGAGTATAACAAAGGCCCCTGATCCAGTTTAACAAAGTCCCAAGATCGAGTATAATATAGTCCCCTCATCGAGTATAACAAAGTCCCCTGATCGAGTATAACAAAGTCCCCTTACCGAGTATAATAAAGCCCCGGATCGAGTATAACAAAGTCCCCTGATCTAGTATAACAAAGTCCCCTGATCGAGTATAACAAAGTCCCCTGGTCGAGTATAACAAAGTCCCCTTATCAAGTATAATAAAGCCCCGGATCGAGTATAACAAAGTTCCCTGATCGAGTATAATAAAGGACCCTAATGGACTATAACAACGTCTCAAGATCGAGTTTAACAAAGTCCCCTAATCGAGTATAGCAAAGTCGAGTATAACTAAGTCCCTGATCGAGTTTAACAAAGCCCCCTCATCGAGTATAACAAAGTCCCCTGATCTAGTGTAACAAAGTCCTCTGATCGAGTCTAGCAAAGTCCCCTAATCGAGTATAACTAAGTCCCCTCATTGAGTTTAATAAAGGACCCTAATGGAGTATAACAAAGTCCCAAGATCGAGTATAATAAAGTCTTCTGATCGAGTATAACAATGTCCCGTGATCGAGTATAACAAAGCCCCCTAATCGAGTATAACAAAGTCCCCTGATCGCGTATAACCTAAGTCCCCTGATTGAGTATAACAAAGGACCCTAATGGAGTAAAACAAAGTCCCAAGATCGAGTATAACAAAGTCCCCTCATCGAGTATAACAAAGTTCCCTGAACGAGTATAACAAAGTTCCATGATCGAGTAAAACAAACACCCATGATCGAGTATAACAAAGTCCTTGATCGAGTATAAAAGCCCCCTAATTGAGTATAACAAAGTCCCCTGATCGACCATAACAAAGTCCCCTGATCGAGTATAACAAAGTCCCCTGGTAGAGTATAACAAAGGCCCCTGGTCGAGTATAACAAAGTCCCCCCATCGAGTATAACAAAGTCCCCTGATCGAGTATAACAAAGTCCCCTGATCGAGTAAAAACAAAGTCCCCTGATAGAGTTTAACTAAGTCCCCTGATTGAGTAAAACAAAGGACCCTAATGGAGTATAACAAAGTCCCATCGAGTATAACAAAGTCGCCTGATCTAGTGTAACAAAGTCCTCTGATCGAGTCTAACAAAGCCCCCTAATCGAGTATAACTAAGTCCCCTCATTGAGTTTAACAAAGGACCCTAATGCAGTATAACAAAGTCCGAAGATCGAGTATAACAAAGTCCTCTGATCGAGTAAAACAAAGCCCCCTGATCGTGTATAACGAAGTCCCCTGATCGAGTATAACAAAGTCGCCCGACCGAGTATAACAAAGTCCCATGATCGAGTATAACTAAGTCCCCTGATCGAGTATAATAAAGGACCCTAATGGAGTATAACAAAGTCTCAAGAACGAGTATAACAAAGTCCCCTGATCGACTGTAACAAAGTTCCCTGATCGAATATAACAAAGTCCCCTAATCGAGTATAACTAAGTCCCTGATCGAGTTAAACAAAGCCCCCTCATCGAGTATAACAAAGTCGCCTGATCTAGTGTAACAAAGTCCTCTGATCGAGTCTAAGAAAGCCCCCTAATCGAGTATAACTAAGTCCCCTCATTGAGTTTAACAAAGGACCCAAATGGAGTATAACAAAGTCCCAAGATCGAGTATAACAAAGTCTTCTGATCGAGTATAACAAAGTCCCCTGATCGAGTAAATCAAAGCCCCCTCATCGAGTATAACAAAGTCCCCTGATCGAGTATAACAAAGTCCCCTGATCTAGTGTAACAAAGTCCTCTGACCGAGTATAACAAAGTCCCCTAATCGAGTATAACAAAGCCCCCTCGACGAGTATAACAAAGTCCCCTGATCGAGTTTAACAAAGCCCCCTGATCGAGTATAAGAAAGGCCCCTGACCGAATATAACAAAGTCCCTAGTTGAGTATATGCAAAGTCTCCTGATCGAGTATAACAAAGCCCCCTGATCGAGCATAACAAAGTCCCCTGATCGATTACAACAAAGTCCCCTGATCCAGTATAACAAAGGCCCCTAATGGAGTATAACAAAGGCCCCTGATCCAGTTTAACAAAGTACCAA
The DNA here is from genome assembly GCF_018991925.1 of Homarus americanus. Classification (NCBI taxonomy): domain Eukaryota; kingdom Metazoa; phylum Arthropoda; class Malacostraca; order Decapoda; family Nephropidae; genus Homarus; species Homarus americanus. Next base: position 6,501 of record NW_024757104.1, read on the forward strand.
GATCGAGTATAACATAGTCCCCTCATCGAGTATAACAAAGTCCCCTGATCGAGTATAACAAAGTCCCCTTACCGAGTATAATAAAGCCCCGGATCGAGTATAACAAAGTCCCCTGATCTAGTATAACAAAGTCCCCTGATCGAGTATAACAAAGTCTCCTTGTCGAGTATAACAAAGTCCCCTTATCGAGTATAATAAAGGACCCTAATGGACTATAACAACGTCTCAAGATCGAGTATAACAAAGTCCCCTAATCGAGTATAACAAAGTCCCCTGATCGAGTATAACTAAGTCCCTGATCGAGTTAAACAAAGCCCCCTCATCGAGTATAACAAAGTCCCCTGATCTAGTGTAACAAAGTCCTCTCATCGAGTCTAACAAAGTCCCCTAATCGAGTATAACTAAGTCCCTCATTGAGTTTAACAAAGGACCCTAATGGAGTATAACAAAGTCCCAAGATGGAGTAAAACAAAGTCTTCTCATGGAGTATAAAAAAGTCCCCTGATCGAGTATAACAAAGCCCCCTAATCGAGTATAACAAAGTCCCCTGATCGAGTATAACTAAGTCCCCTGATTGACTATAACAAAGGACCCTAATGGAGTAAAACAAAGTCCCAAGATCGAGTATAACAAAGTCCCCTCATCGAGTATAACAAAGTTCCCTGATCGAGTATAACAAAGTTCCATGATCGAGTAAAACAAACACCCCTGATCGAGTATAACAAAGTCCTTGATCGAGTATAAAAAAGCCCCCAAATCGAGTATAACAAAGTCCCCTGATCGAGCATAACAAAGTCCCCTGATCGAGTATAACAAAGCCCCCTGATCGAGTATAACAAAGGCCCCCTGGTCGAGCATAACAAAGTCCCCACATCGAGTATAACAAAGTCCCCTGATCGAGTATAACAAACTCCCCTGATCGAGTAAAACAAAGTCCCCTGATAGAGTATAACTAAATCCCCTGATTGAGTAAAACAAAGGACCCTAATGGAGTATAACAAAGTCCCAAGATCGGGTATAACAACGTCTTCTGATCGAGTATAACAAAGTCCCCTGATCGAGTATAACAAAGCCCCCTATTCGAGTATAACAAAGTCCCCTGATTGAGTATAACAAAGGACCCTAATGCAGTATAACAAAGTCCGAAGATCGAGTATAACAAAGTCCTCTGATCGAGTAAAACAAAGCCCCCTGATCGAGTATAACGAAGTCCCCTGATCGAGTATAACAAGGTCGCTGACCGGGTATAAGAGTCCATGATCGAGTATAACTAAGTCCCTGATCGAATATAATAAAGGGACTAATGGGTATAAACAAAGTCTCAAGAACGAGTATAACAAAAGTCCCAGATAAATTATAACAAAGTCCCTAGTCAGAGTAAATCAAAAAGCCCCCTCATCGAGTATAACAAAGTCCCCTGATCGAGTATAACAAAGTCCCCTGATCTAGTGTAACAAAGTCCTCTGACCGAGGATAACAAAGTCCCCTAATCGAGTATAACAAAGCCCCCTCGACGAGTATAACAAAGTCCCCTGATCGAGTATAACAAAGTCCCCTGATCGTGTATAAAAAAGTCCCCTGTTCGAGCATAACAAAGTCCCCTGATCGAGTATAACAAAGTCCCTTGATCGAGAAAATCAAAGTCCCCTGATCGAGTAGAACAAAGTCCCCTGATCGAGTATAATATAAGGATCCTCATCGAGTATAACTAAGTCCCCTGATCGAGCATAATAAAGTCCCCTGATCTAGTGTAACAAAGTCACTCTGATCGAGGTATAACAATGTCCTGTCAGGTATAGCGAAGCCCCTCGACAGGTACTAACAAAGTCCCTGATCAAAGGTATAACAAAGTCCACTGATCAGCAGTATAACAAAATTTTGGTCAGGTAAAACAATGCCCCGCATCAGGTATAACAAAAGTCCCCTGATCAGAGTATAACAAAGTCCCTAATCGAGTAAAAGTAAAGCCCCCTCATCAGAATATGGGTCCTGTTCAAAATTATAACAAAAAGTCCCCTGATCTGGAGTGTAACGAGTCTGTGATGCAATTATAGCAAAGTCCACTAATCTCTGGTATAACCGGCCCCTCGACGAGAGTATAACAAAGTCCTGATCCAGAGTATAACAAAGTCCCCCGATCGAGTATAACAAAGTCCCCTGATCGAGAATAACAAAGTCCCCTGTTAGAGTATAACAAAGTCCCCTGATCGCGTATAACAAATTCCTCTGATCGATTAAAACAAAGTCCCCTTATCAAGTATAAAGAAGTCCCCTGATCGAGTATAACAAAGTCCCCTAATCGAGTATAACTAAGTCCCCTGATCGAGTATAATAAAGGACCGTAATGGAGTATAACAAAGTCTCAAGATCGAGTATAACAAAGTCCCCTGATCGAGTCTGATAAAGTCCCTATTCGGGTGAACCAAATCCCTCGCCGAGTATAACCAAGTCCCTGATGGTATAACAGTACTGTCCAGGTAAAACAAAGCCCCCTCATCGAGTATAACAACGTCCCTGATCGGGTGCCATGTAAGCAAGTCCCTATCAGGTGTAACAAGAGTCCTTTGATCAGGTATAACAAAACCACCTCTTGTCGGTATAGCAAGTCTGATCGAGAGGTATAACAAAGTCCCTAATCGGGTATAATAAGAATACTGATTGAGT